>NC_142939.1:56738662-56831162 GCF_046866305.1 Octopus bimaculoides | reverse complement strand
AAATGATGACAAGCATGGAATATCAACATTCATGCAGATAATACACACACACACACACACACACACAGTTGATAGATAGGTTATTTGTCTACTGTGAAAGAATTTTCTCACATTTTTTCTGTCAAAGTATATATATATATATATATATAGGTGCAGGAGTGGCTGTGTGGTAAGTAGCTTGCTTACCAACCACATGGTTCCGGGTTCAGTCCCACTGTGTGGTACCTTGGGCAAGTGTCTTCTACTATAGCCTCGGGCCGACCAAAGCCTTGTGAGTGGATGTGGTAGACGGAAACTGAAAGAAGCCCGTCGTATATATATGTACATATGTATGCATGTGTGTGTATATGTTTGTGCGTCTGTGTTTGTCCCCCCAACATCGCTTGACAACCAATGGCGGGGTGTTTACATTCCTGTAACTTAGCAGTTCGGCAAAAAGAGAGCAATAGAATAAGTATGCCCCATGACTCGTGCATGATGGTCGAAACGATCGTAGTGGATAAGAAGTATCGTGGCTTCCATTTTCTTTCTCTCATATTTATGTATGTTTATATACGTATGTGCTTACGTATGTAAGTATGTATGTACATATCTACGCATGTGTATCTATCTATCCATTTATCTGTCTGTCTGTCTATCTGTCTTTCTGTCTATCTGTCTTTCTGTCTATCTGTCTTTCTCTCTCTGTCTCTCCTTTGTGTACATATATATATGTATGTATATGAGTGTATATATATATATATATGTATGTGTGTATATACTCATATACATTTATATATATATATATATATATATATATATATATATATATATATATATATATATATATATATAAACAATATATGAGTATATGCATATATATGTACATGTATGTATATACGTTCATCTACATGTACATATAGATACATAACTGGGTACATGACGTGGCAAAAGAACAAGGACAAAATGGTAAACAAGGTGCAACAAACAAGCAGGCCACATAGAAACATCCCCTTCATCAGTTGCCACCATTAAAACTCCGGCGTTTCGAAGAATTATGCATACATACATACATACATACATACATATATATATATGCATACATACATACATACATATATATATATATATATATATATATATATATATATATATATATATATATATATATATATATATATATATATATATATATGCATACATACATATATACATATATATATAAGTATGTATGTATGTATGTATGTATGTGTATACACACACCACACACACACATACACATTCAACTGATAATGAATGATAACTAATTAGCTCTTCTAAGTGCCTACATTAGGCCTCTCTCTCTCTCTCTCTCTCTCTCACTCCCAATTACCCTGCAGCCATTTGACAGGTTTGTTGCTGAGGAAAGAAACTTGGCAGCCTGGCATCGGTTGAGGGCTCTGCATGCAGATGTTATTTAAGCCTTAATCTCGCCAATCCATATCTGCCTCCATCACCCACCCACCCACCCACTTCCAACATTTCAGAATTGATAAAATAAATTAACTTAGACAAGGACTTTTTTTTTTTTTTCTTTCATTCTCTATTCATCATTTTCCCCAATCCACCACCACCACCACCACCACTACCACCACCGCTGCCACCACCGCCATCACCACCACCAACCAGTAAAACACATTTTTCAGTTTGAAAACAGTTACTTGAAGCTTGAAACTCATATCAGAGTAACTTGCTGTAAACATAACTATTTAGATTTAAGTAAAAATTATCCCCACCAAAGAGCAATCTCTACTATACTCATTCTTTCAATGATATATATATATATATATATATATATATATATATATACACACACACATATATATACATATACATATATATGTATATATATACACATACATACATACATATATATATATATATATATATATATATATATATATATACACACATACATACATGTAAATATATATATATATATATATATATATATATATATATATATATATATATATATGTATATATATATGTATATATATATGTATATATATATATGTGTGGAGCACTTAGCCTGTGCAGGCAAGTAGTGGTGTTGTCAGTTTTTCCTGTCAACAAATCGTCCTGTCACTTCTCTCATTCCTCCACACAAAGCTGATGTACATTCATATGTATGTTTGTATATATGTATGTATGTATATATGTATGTATGTATATATGTATGTGTGCGTGTGTGCACGTGCGCATGTGCTTCTCTCCACATATCTACACCTTGACACCACTTGAGAATAGCGGTGATGTGTGTTTATTTTCGTCATAAACAATTAGTCCCTCTGATTGGTGGTTTCAACATGCAAAAGCATTTAGACTAAAGAGTACCTTACTTTAAAAAAATAAGTACTGGCTGGGATGTTATTAGGAAGGTTATCCAACTGAAGAATACTGCCTCAAGAAATTTCATCATGCAGTGTTATCAAAGGAAGGTTAACGGAGAATATAGTCTTTGTGTGTGGCAAATGTGCAGGTACAATAAGCACTAAAACTATACAGACAGCAGGTTCCCTCAAATGCTTTGGTGGATCATTAGCTTCTGTTACCTAAAGGAGCAAGTTAACAGTGGGGGAGGGAGTTCTGAACGTGTAGTTGCTAGGATAAGAACTGATTGGGCAAAGTCCACAGAGCTTCTGACTTTGTTGGTAACTAAGGGCGTCTCCTTCAGAGTGAAAGACAGATTGTATGATGCCTTTGTATGTACAGCTATGTTACATAGCAGTGAAACATGGGCTTTGACTAAAGTACAGTGGACTTGTGAAGGCTTGAAAGAAATGAAGCTAGCATGCTCTGCTGGATAGGTAATGTCAGTGTGCATGCATGACAGAGCATAAATGATTTAAGAGGAAAACTGGGTATAAGAGGCATCAGATGTTGTGTGCAAGAGAGAAGACTGCATTGGTTTGGTCATGTGATGTGTATGAACGAGAACAGCTGCATAAGGAAGTGCTGAGCTCTAATTGTAGAGGATACTTGTGGAAGGGGTAAACCCAGGAAGATGTGGGATGAAGTGGTGAGAAAGGATCTTCAGACACTGGGCCTCACTGTGGAAATGACAAGGGGCTGAAGGATGTGGCGATTTGCTGTGCTTGATAAGACATGTCAAGCTAAGTAAAATTGATGTCTTCCACACATACAGACTTGTCCTTTCAGGTACCGATGCCACTTAAGAAGCACTTGTGATGGTGCTGCGTTAACACACTCATGCTGGTGCTGCATAAATGCATCCATGATGGTGACACGTAGAAAGCTCCCAGTACCCTCTGTTAAGTGGTTGGCATTAGGAAGGGCATCCAGCCATAGAAACCATGTCACAACAGACCACATATGATGGGACTGAACCCGGAACCATGTGGTTGGGAAGCAAGCTTCTTAACACACAACCACGCCTGCACCTATATATATATATATAAATATATACCACAAAAAGAATGTATACAAGTGTACATTAATATGTATCACAAAAATTTTATATATAGCACAGGTGCTGAGTAACAATTCTCAAGTATGTAGCATCCAGATAGAGGGAAGGTTCATTGAAACAAATGGATGATGATGATGATAATCATCATCATCACCATCATCATCATCATCATCATCACTGCCACCATTGCTTCTGTGGTTTCTATCCCTCCCAGCAGCAACAACAGCATAACCTCCATCAACTTTGTTGCTTCCACTATTGCCGCAGCTGCCACCACCACCACCACCACCACAAGCATATTGTTGTCATCGTCGTTGTCGTCATCATAGTTGTTGCGGTTGTCGTCGTTGCCGTCGTCGCTGCCATCATCATCAGCATCAGCATCACTTTTTCTGCTGCCACCATCACCACCACTACCACCACCACTATTATCAGCAACAACAACAATGGCACCAGCAGCCAATGTGTGCAGTGAAATGCTTCAGTAACCTTCATCCTCATGTTTTTTCCTTTTCTCTCTTTGTTCTCAATTTAACCCAAACATCTGCAATATTCTTTTGTTTCAAAGTTGTGTTCATTCTAATTTTGGTTCATATCTTTCTGATTGTTTCAACCTTATTCTTTTTTTGTTGCAAGACATTCCTCACCATTCTTTGGTACATATTCTTTGACCCGTTCTTTCCAACCAATGCTGTACATTAGAGATGATGAATGAAAATTGCTTCATTTGACAAGAAATTTTATATTGATCACTTCATTTTTTTCTCTCAAATCTCAAGAAAGCCGCTAAAAGGTCATATGTAGTTACATATAATCTTCTTTTATTCTGTAGATGTTGGTTAAGAGATGTTCAGGTTGATGAAGATCAATCACATCAATCTCATCAGTCAGAAGATGGGCCTGAAAATATCAAATTGCCACCCCCATCTTCCAACTACTGCATCAAAAA
This sequence comes from Octopus bimaculoides, assembly GCF_046866305.1. NCBI lineage: Eukaryota > Metazoa > Mollusca > Cephalopoda > Octopoda > Octopodidae > Octopus > Octopus bimaculoides. The sequence continues at coordinate 56,826,762 of NC_142939.1, read as the reverse complement.
TACATGTATGATATCCTCCCATGTAGTATACAATATGATATCATGTGGTATAATATACTACCATGTAGTATACAATATGCTATCATGTGGTATCATATACTATCATGTAGTATATGCATTCATGTAGTATAATATACTATCATGTAGTATATGCATTCATGTAGTATAATATTCTATACAAAATATGTATAACATATTATCATGTATTATAAGATGCTATCATGCTGTATGATATGCCATCATGCAGAATATGCTACAATGTAGTATGATATGCTATTATGTAGTTTGATATGCCATCATGTACTATAATGGCGATCTCTGATGAGTGCAGGGTTACATAATCGAACTGTTACATAACACTCCGTTGAACCCCTAATGCGAAACTGATTGGTAAAATTGGCTGTAGGGGATATATAATACTGTACTTTCAATGCTGGCTCTAATCTCTATGGAAAATTTGTAACTTTAAAAAGTGGCTTACATATATACATATATATATATATATATATATATATATATATATACATAAAAAAAGGAAGGTAGTAAGGATTTGGATAAAAACTATTTATTTGCTGCTTTCATCCTTTTCAGGGATTCCTCATGAATGATTTCTAAATAATAGATTTTATCTAAATCCTATCAAAAATCAAAATCGAGGCCAGTGCCGCCTGACTGGCACCTATACCGGAAGCACGTGATGAGCACCATTCAAGCATGTATCAATGCCAGTGCTGCCTGACTGGCTCCCCATGCCGGTGGGATGTAAAAAGCACCATCTGAATGATGCCGGTGCCTCCAGTTCCGGTGACATGTAAAAAACATCATCCAAACGTGGTTGATGCCAGTGCCACCTGATTGGCTCCAGTGTCGGTGGCACGTAAAAAGCACCCACTACACTCTCAGAGTGGTTGGCTTAAACTAAAAAAAAAAACGATGTAACAAGAAAAAAAAATCGTTTAAAAAATTTATTAGCTGATATCTGCTGTTTTTTTTTTAAAAATGGTTTGCACATATATTCACATGTATTTTATTTGATTTTCTATTTCAGTATTGGATTTTTGTGTTTTTTTATTTTTAATTTTTATGTATTTAAACGTTCACCAAGACCGACGTAAAGTCAAGGAAGTCGTAACTCGAAACGACGTAAATTGAGGTATGCCTGTATTTGTATTTATATTCATATGTATATCTGTATACGTATGTACATCTGTGTATGTGTGCGTATGGGTGTATGTGTGTGTGGTTGCCAATCGAAAGCAGCCTGGATATCAAGGGAGATAACTTTCGTATGTTTTAGTCAACATGGCGTCTAAATTTCCAGATGTCAGTTTGCTCTCTCAATTCATTAGAGATCGGCTAATTTATCAGCTCGAAAACGTAAGTTATTAAAATTTCCACATCATCATCTTCATTATCTTTATTATTCATATCATTATCGAATTGAATTGCATCTGTGATATTTAATTTTTGGTAATTTACAGTTCTTCTTCACCGCCAGGTAATCTCAATAGGCTCACACCCCCTTTGTGTGTATATGTTTATTTATATATGTATATATATATATATATATATATATATATATATATATATATATATATATATATATATATAATATATATACTTCTCTTTACATGATTTAGTTGATGTTTGGGCCTAGGTAATCTCTGAGTACGTCTATGGTCAAAAGCGTTCCAATTGTGACCATCATCCTGTGTTACATTCCAGACATAGTAGTGTCTTCAGAACTACATTATCCACATTGTATCCTTGTATTAAAGACGGCAGGGTGTGATCGCTGTTATTTCTAGTAGGTCCTGTGACCTCCTAGATAGGGACTGCCTGATCACATCATGTTTGTTGTTATTGTTGGTGTTTAACCCCTCCACCAGGTTATCTGCACTCGGTTTCACCTTTGATCGAAGACGTTCCAACCATAACAACCGCCTTTTTCCCCCTCCCAAAACCTATGTATTACGATATACATGATCAGCTGTGTCTAACTCTCAGACGGTAAGATTTGTTTTTAAGAGCGAGACTCGGCAGCTTCTATGAAGGAGATGCAGGTGCCATTTGTACCGAATCAAGCGGTCTTTTCGATACGCTGTCGTTGGCTTGACTACGTCGTTGTTGACATATACAACATCCACTATATCACGTAAGAACCTATCGCATTTGTAGTTAGTATGCACACCGCCCCTCGTGTCTATTTTATCTCAGTCTTAATCAGCGTCAAAACATACCATTTACACACACACACACACACACACACACACATGCATATATATCTTTCTTTTATCATTAGCTTGTTTCAGTCCTTTGACTGAGGCCATGCTACAGCATGGCCTCGAAGATTTTAGTTGAACAAATCGATTCCAATACTTATTTTGTTTTCAAACCAGGTACTTATTTTATCGGTCTCTTTCTGCCGAACTGCCAATGCGCAGGACTGTAAACAAACCATCACTGGCTGTCAAGCTGTTGTAGGGGTCATGCACAAACAAGAAGACACGTACACATACATATAGGCGCGCGCGCGCGCGCACACACACACACGCATAAATACATGATGGGCTTCTTTCAGTTTCTCTCTACCAAATCCACTTTCAGGGCTCTAGTTTGACCCAGGACTATGGTGAAAGACTCTTGCCTAAGATACCACAGAATGGGACTGAACCTGGAACCATGTGGTTGGGAAGCAAATTTCTTACTATACAGCCATACCTGCAACTATGTATATATGTGTGTGTGCACACACACAAACACACACATACAAATCTACGAATGCACATCAGATCTACATTTATATTATTTCTTTATTACATTAAAATAATTTTTCAAAATATCATTTCATTTGAATTCTATTTTTTGAATTAAAATTTAGATTCCTGGTCAAAAAGACTTGGTGCTTGATGGTGAGCTGATGAAACCACTTGATCGCATTGTTGGCGCTTCTGTTCTAAAGGTTGGTATAAACCTGTACAGTTGTTATATTTCTATATATTTGTTATTTAGCTGATTGAGTTCACCTTCAATCGAAGGCATTAAAAATGTTACCATCCTATTTTTTAGGGATATAGAGGACTACATCACTTCATGTGTCCTTCTCTGATTTGAGAGTGATTTGGCTGGTGTTTCAGGAGAACATTGAGAAAGTGGAATTTAGTAGACAAAAACTATGCCAAGGCCTACCATATATGTTTCTCTCTTCTGTGTGTATATTGTGTCTCTTTGTCTTGGCATTAATGATAATTGTAAATGAGTGTCACTGTCATGCAAGCAGTGTCGTTTCTAGTATTCTGCAATGACATGTCAGGCCATCGGGAAATATTAATTCATTTGGGATCAGGTAAGGGTTAGTGACATGAAGAGCATCCAGCTGTGGAAAATATGTCTCCATAAACTCTGTCTGGAAAAGCGAACATTAAATGATGATGATGGTGATGATTGGGCATGTGTCTTCTACTATAGTCTTGGGCAATGAATTGTAAACTATTTTCCCAGTTAACTTTCCTCTGATATTGCTGCACCAGTTATGTGTCCTTATATATGTGTAATATATAGTTTTCGATATCTGTTTCTCTTTTAGGCTCATGGAGTTGCCAAAATATTCAAATTTGATTTTACACAAAAAGCATTGCCTGGATGTAACCAGTAAATATCATTTTTCTTCTTTTTTCCCCTTCATGTAATTAACATTTGCGCTTACATTTTATTACATTATTAATTATATTATCAATTACATTATCTTGTTTAGCTTCCATAGGGGAAATATTGTGATGTGGGTGAAATCATTTAATTCTTTGAAACAGATATAGAATAAAAGTAAAAAATATAATTCTTCAATGACTGATATTGACTAATGACAAATGATATAATCATTAAGGCTGATTTAAGGTCAGCAGTTTTAGGGGTGGGATTAAGTTAATTACATCAACATGCCTGCACCTATATTATATATATATATGCTCGAAACGTGAAATCCTCTGTCTTTTCTTTCCTTTCCTGACCGTCCAATAACACTGTACTTATTCCACGTCCTCGTGTTGTTGTTTTTTCGTGTTTTTTTTTTTGCTTGATCATGTTTGGATTGATTATATACACACACACACACACGCACATGTATGATATCCTCGAGAGTGTGTGTGTCTATATCACTTGTGATACACTACAATAAAATAAGTACCTGTTGAAGTACCTGGCTTAATATAATTGACTACAGCCTTATTATTTACCTATTTACTTCAGGCGGCTGTACATTGTTCGTCCACGAATTGAAATGATGGAGCATATTGCAAGGCAAATCAATTGTGAGAGAAGTTTAGAGCAGAAAAGGACATATCGAATATTAATGACACCTCGTAAAGTAAGTATTTACATCTGATTGGAATGAATTTGTCAATATATATATATATATATATATATCTTTTATAGATATTGATATATATATATATATATATATATATCATCATCATCATCATCGTTTAACGTCCGCTTTCCATGCCAGCATGGGTTGGACGATTTGACTGAGGACTGGTGCAACCGGATGGCTACACCAGGCTCCAATCTAATTTGGCAGAGTTTCTACAGCTGGATGCCCTTCCTAACGCCAACCACTCATATATATATTGTATTTGTGTAACATTGTTCGTTTTTTTCCATCCTTGTTTTTGTATACATTCGCTGCTTTCTTCCAAGGAATCTAATGCTCATAGCTTAGTTTTTCCTTGGGGCTGGCCAAATTGGAGCAATATCAAGAATAACCAGCCGAAATTGTAAAGATAATCTGGAACTTGACTGATGAAAGAAAACTCCAAATGACCTGTCCTTGTTTCTTTTGTATCGTCTATCTGGATGTTTTGTTGTCCCTTTCTTGTATCACTTAACTGTCTGGATGTTTTGCGTTCTTGTCCCATTTTGTATTATATATATATATAGCAAGAGCATTAGAACTTTCTGTTTATATGTGATACTGTTGTATCTGATTGGCAGATTTTAGGAGCTTGTCTTTAATCTTATTCTCGCTTTCAGCTGAATACAAAATATCAGGAACATCTTTGTCTATATAACGTAATTAACCCATGTTTTTTGTTGAGAAACCAGAAGCTGCGGTTTTTCTTCATCCAGGAGAAAAATCTCTTTATAGATGTATTATATTGAAAAACACAATGTACTTCAGAGAGACAAAACAAAATCTTCTCAAAAATGACCACTAGAGTGACAGATGTGCATTTCACTGTTGCTGCAGCTTGTCAATGTCACTTCTATCACTTCTGAAATTAGGCTGAATCAACCAGTCTGAAGTATATAGAGACACTGTGTAAAGTATACACTGGTTTGCAGTGATGCTGCTAAGGCTGAATAAAATTCAAATTATGCAATAGCACCAACTCTAGAGAAAAATCTTTATCTATATAATATACTTAATGTTATTGTATTGTTAAAGAACCAAAAGATGCAGTTTTTTGTTCAGGAAAAAAAACTTCTTTTTATACATACTGTGTCTAAAAACAATATACTTCAGAGCTAGGCAAAAACGAAATCTTCCTGGAAGTGACAAATGCTTATTTGATCATTTTAAAGGATTGTCAATGTCACATACTTGTGTCACTTCCGAAATGAGGTTGAATCAACCAGTCTGAGGTCACTGCCATTGTGTTGAGCTCAGACTCTGATTGACATTGAGACCATTTTAGGATCTGGTCCATCTCTCCATCTGCCTTTGGGTGAGGTTGGGTGTCCTCAGCTTCTCTTTCCAGGTATCATAAATATCACATCCTCTATACAGATCTTAGAAAGATCACTAGTTCAATGCTTGACATGACCAAACAGTTTCAAGGAGTTGCTTTCAACTTCATTAAAAACAAGTTCGTTAGAGTTATGTCAATATGAATAATTTTGGTTATTTCAACTCTGGCAGGTGTTTATCAGTAATAAATCTCATGACATGGTTTTGAGACCACAATAACAAAAACAAAACAAAACAAAAAAAAGTAACAGATACATGAAATGTATCTAACCCATTCTAAACTGATCTTCATTAAGCTACATGCACTTGGCTGTGACCATTTAAAGAAGGCAAAGAAAAAGGAGGAGGTGAAGTAGAAGAAAGATAATAAGAACTATAGTTTCAAATTTTGCTATCTTGTAGACTTTGACATATTTTCTGCAATTTTGTTCTGTACCAGCTGCATTAATCGTGGTTTCTGCAATCAAGAAGGACAGGAATCTTAGTTTTCTTGCTTTCGTTTCTTTCCTCTCATTCCATTTTTTGCATCAACCTTCTTCGTGTTTTTCTTCTCATTTTTTTTTTTTCATAATGGATATACAGAGCCTGAAAGATTGCTTGGAGATACATGGTGTATTTTATAATAAATATGCCTAGTAAAAGTATCCTAAAAGCATGAAACTATTAGTAGCTCTTTTGGTTATGTATTAAATTGATGTTTATCTCTCAGTGGATGGAGTACTTTTTTGTTGATTCTACCTATATTGGATTTATAAACTATGTTTGTATATATATATATATATATATATATATACACACACACATATACATATATACAGGGTGCGGTGAATAAACTGTTGTGTAAATTATACAAAAATGAAAATAACAATGACATCTCATTTTAACAGATATATTTACCAAAATTGTATAAAAATATCTTGAAATACTAAAGAGTAAATTTATTCAATAAAATCGCCATTGGCTTCAGCTATGGCTTCCAGATAACTTTGGAATCTCCTGCAACTCTTCTGGACAGTCTCCTTGTTTGAGTTGGTGAATGCTGCCATAATCCTTGCCTTCAGTTCATCTTTGGTGTCACAGGGAGTTTTGTTGGTCTCATTGCAGTCTGAGGAGTTAGGTGGTCAAATGTTAGGGGGTGATGTGGTTACAGGAATTGTCTGACAGCCATGACTGGGTTCCCCTGCTTGTGTGGCATGGTACAGAGTACTGTTGCCAGACATAGGGTCTTCCAACAGCCACCCTCTTGACCCAGAGCAAGACTACCTCCTGCAGGCACTTGATGTAGGCCTCTGTATTGAGTCTGAGGCCGTGTGGAAAGATAAATGGAGGTATAACGACGCCATCACTAGTGATCACTCCAAACAACATGATGTTGACTGGATGTTTGATTTTTATCACTCTCGGTACATGCACTGTCCTCAGATTGACACCCAAACACTTTGAAATGTTCGTATTGGAGCTTCCGGCGCGAATGCCAAGCAGTACAGCATGTCATTTCCAAATTTCTGGCAGAGTGAATTGTGTCATGGTTCTGTTTTTCTCACAGATGGTGCCCAACTGCTGTTACTATTAAAAAAATAAAATGGAAACAATTTTCCCATTGCACTCTGTATGTATGTATATATATATATATATATATATATATATAAATTCAATAATAGGATGAATTCTTTTACAAGAATTTATCAAGTAGCTATGTTGATTCACTGTTTTGTTTCTATTTTTCTTGACCATATTATACTGACGAGTAGAGGTTGTATAATACTACAATAACTACGAAATCATGATCGATAATTTAGTCTGTTTTTAAGGGGTTGGCTTTGAGAGTTGCATTTCCTCGCATTCGGTAAAAATGTGCTTTTTATAGTAGTCTGACCTTTGAGTCCCTCATAGCGTGAGGCGTTATTGTATAGTAATGCCCTTATATAAATATAAATATATATATATATATATATATATATATATATATAAATGTATGTGATCTTTTTTCAGCTGAATGTATGTGAGGAAGTCTTGGAGAGAGAAGGAGTATATGGCTATGTTACTGTGGAAGAGTTCATTTTAGATTTAATACCACTTGACCGAGATGTTCTGTCTTTGGAATTATCCGATTTCCTGCCAAGATTTTATTTAGTAAGTGTTGAATTGAATACAATTTCTTAAAAGATACAAGACATCATTAACTTCAAATTCACACTACAGAAATGTAACACACACACACACACACACACACACATACACACACACACACTCTCTCTCTCTCTCTCTCTCTCTCTCATGCACGCACATATATGTGATGTACATATGCAGACATATCCAATTGTTCATCATTATTATTTTCGTCATTGTTGCTATTTAAGCAGTAAGCTAGTAGAATCATTAGCTCACCATGCAAAATGGAATTATTTCTGGCTTTATTTCTGAGTTCAGATTCCACTGCAGTCAGCTTTGCCTCTTCTCAGCCTCCTTTCTCAGACATTCTCTCTGAACTGCTATTACACACACTGTATTTTCTGACATTCAAGTCAAATTTATCAGACCGAAATTTACAGCTCAAAAGCTATGTCAACTTTATACACCAAAATGACTTTGGAGGATCCAGAAAGATAGTAATGATGTTTGAATGTTTACAACCAGTTGTTTGCACTATATACTTCACTGATTTCATCATCATCATCATTGTTTAATGTCCTCCTTCCATGCTGGCATGGGTTGCATGGTTTAACAAGAGCTGACCAGGCAGGAGCCTGTACCATGCTTCTGTGTCTGTTTTGGCATGGGTTTTATGGCTGGATGCCTTTCCTAACACCAACCACTCTGCTGAAAAATACGATACAAAAATCTATAATTATCTCATTCTTCTCCAATCACTACAACAACAACAACAAAAATAAAAGTAAAAAGAATCCAATACATTTGTGTAATTAAGAAATGATTTGTGTTTCAGCATAATGATTATACCTGGTTGAATACTGTTGCGAAGTCATTGGTTCATTTCCAGTCAGTATATAGACAAATACCATTTGTCTGTGGTATTGGAAGAGCAGCTAAGGTAAATGAAATTATTTTACTTCTTTCAGACTATTTGATTATATTAAAAAAAATAAGATTCCAGGAAAAAAATCCCTTAATCCTTTCTTTTATTTATATATTTATTTAGTTGCCAGGACCTCTTCTTATCTGCTTTGTAGGCACAGGTGTGTTGTGTGATAAGAAGTTTGCTTCCCAACCACATGGTTCCAAGTTCAGTCCCACTGCATGTGGTACCTTGGGTCTTATGTTATAGCCTTGGGCTGATTAAAGCTTTCTGTGTGGATTTGATAGATGGAAACTGAAATAAGCTTGTCATATATATATATATATATATATATATATAATAATAATATTAGGGAATACAATTCCAAAACTTACAGGGAAAATTCAATTTAGCAATTCTAAATCAAATTTCCCAATATATAATACATATATAGTTTAGAGAAAAACCAACTATTAACAAATTCAACAATGAAAAAAGTCATTCAAAGCATCTAGAAAAACAAATATACCACAAAAACCCTATTCAAAAATCAATAAATTACACATGCTACTTATTGATTGACACTTGCCCAAGATGCCTTGCAACTGGACCAGACCCAAAACCACATGGCTGCTAAGCAAAGCACTTAACCACCACACAATCAGACCTGTACCTATTTAATGTTCTTTTCTTCTTTTTCTGTTTCTCATATTTTCATGGCTAGAAAATACATGAAATGATGTTAGCAATGACAGAATATCATCAGAAAACTGAAGACGAGAATTTTGAGATTGGAAAGCTGTTTATCATAGACAGAGGTATATATTTATATTTTATTTTGTACTGCTTCGTATGCCCTACACATCTTCACCACCATGTTCTCTCTCTCTCCTTCTCCTCTCTTCTCTCTTTTTCCAACTGGGGAAACCATATGTCTCCTCTACGGCAAGACACCTGTTTCTGTCTTCCTATCATACTTTAACCTCCTATTGCTTGACACAAAGCCTCCTCCATCAGTACTTTCTTCAATACTACCCCCACTCTTATTTAAAGGGTTCTTTGTCCTGCAAATTATTTGGTGACCTCACTGGTGTTGGTGCCATGTAAAAAAGCACCCAGTACACTCTGTAAAGTGGTTGGCATTAGAAAGGTCATCCAGCTGTAGAAACCATACCAAGGCAGACAGCAGAACTTGGTGCAGTCCTCTGGCTTGCCAGCTCCTGTCAAACCATCCAACCCATGTCATCATGGAAAACAGACATTAGACAGTGGCGATCATCATCATCACCAAGGGCAAGAAATCATTATTGATTTTTTTTATCTAGAATATATTTTTAGACCCTTTGCGTGAACTGTTTTGTTCATATAATTTCTATCCTTTGTTTTTCTTTCATTTTAGATGTAGATTTTGTGACACCTCTTTCTTCACAGTTAACATATGAAGGAATTTTAGATGAAACATTTGGAATACAAAGTGGTAAGTTATACAAAACAAATTATTGTTTTATTGTTGTTGTTGTTGTTGCTAAAGGCAGTGAGCTGGCTGAATCATGAGTGCATTGATCAAAATGCTTAGCAGCATTTGTTCTGGCTTGAGTTAAAGTCCTGCTCAGGTCAACTTTGCTATTCATCTTTTTAGGGTTGCTGGCATGAAACCACCTCCCTCAGTTCCACTCCCTCTCCCAGCCGAGAGATCTTTGTCTTTCAAGTTACTTGGTGACTCTACTGGTGCTGGTTCTACATGAAAGCACCCAGTACACTCTGTAAAGTGGTTGGTGTTAGAAAGGGCATCCAGCCATAGGAAAACCATGCCAAAGCAGACAATGGAGCCTGGTGCAGTCTGCTGGCTTACCAGCTTCTGTCAAACCATCCAAGCCATGCCAGTATGGAAGAGAGACATTACAGGATGGTGTTGATGATGATTCAAGTACTGGGGTTTGATGTAATTGATTTACTTCTCCCCATGAAATTGCTGCCATTGTACCAAAATTTGAAAGAATTAAAGTTTGCCATTGTCATACAAAGATGAAATGAATGTATGGCTATTTTGTTTTTAACCTTGTGAGAAGATTTGGTAGATGGGAACTGAAAGAAACCCATCATATCTGTGTGTGTCTTGTCTTGAAATTATGTGGTAGTTATAAATAAAACATCATCCACTCACAAGGCTTTGGTCAGCCTGGAACTATAGTGGAAGACACTTGCCCCCAAGGTGCCATGCAGTGTTTCCCCTGTCTAACAACTTAGTATATAATTCTGAACTGAATTACAATGTTCCTCTGAAGATTTGGTATTTAATCCTATTATGTAGACTGTCCAGAAGAGTTGCAGGAGATCTTGAAGTCGTCTGGAGGCCATGGTTGAAGCAATGACGATTTTATTGAATAAATTTACTCTTTAGTATTTCAAGATTTTTCATGTAATTTTAGTAAATATATCTGTTAAAATGAGATGTCAGTGTTATTTTCATTTTTGTGTAATTCAGATGACAATATATTCACCATACCCTCGGTGTGTGTGTGTGTATGCACATCCATTCTGGGTCAATAAAATGAGTACCAGTTGATCACTGGAGATTGATGTAATTGACTTATTCCCACCCCCAAAATTGATGACCTTTTGCTAAAATTTGAAACCAATAATATCTCATATTCTGAATTCTGTGTGTCTTCTGTTTGTATTATCTAGGTTATATAGAGTTCACCAAAGAAATCACAGGGAAAGACAAACCTACCAGAGTACTGCTGTCCAGTCAAGATGAAGTAAGTATATTAGTCACTGACTGCAGGTCATGAAACCTGTAACTTATTGAGGAAAGTGGGAGAAATACATTCATATCACTTAGGATGCAGTATTCTTTCTCAAGAGTACTGTACTGTAAAGGGAATTGAAGACAAGAAATGGTTCTAACGAGAAAGTGAAACCAAATTGCTGATTTGGTTTGTTGGGAAGTTAATGCTGTAATAAATCCTCCTCCTCCCCCCCTCCCCCCACAGCTCTTTTTGTGAAGACAAAGAGCTGTGGGTTTGCTTCCCATGCCTACAGAAAACCCTACTTTATTCTGTCAAGGGGCATATATGCCCCAATATTTGACTATTTTCTTTAGTCATTACGTGGTGGTCACTTATAAGCTTTAAGCTTATAAAATATTGTTATTATTATCATTATTATTTACAGAATTGTAAACATCGACACTGCTTACCAAAAACCATTGTTTTAAAAAAATGTTTTTCAACAAAATTTTCCATCCATTTTTGCAGATATATGACCAAATAAGAAACAAGCATTTTTCTACAGTTTTTGAGTTTCTCAGTTGGAAGGTGAAAGAAGTTCAAAGTGGTTATGATGTGAGTATATTATCAAGAGATATTTTTAAGTACAAATTTTAAAAACAGATAAGGTGTTGGCCTGCCAAATCTTAGTTTATGAATTCATATTTGCTGCAGATATTTTATTGAAATTTTGAAATCATTTAATTCTATACATTTTAAGTCATTCAATTTTACAAATTTAATTCTGCACGTGTATGCAATGAGCGCTGTATGCAATAAGTTCATTATTATTATTATCGAAAATCAGTATTTGTTTCATCATTTTGTGTAAGTACCAAGAAATTTGATGATTTGGAGGGGATTTCTACTCAGTTGTTTAATCTGGTAGAAATAGCAGCCAAATCTTCCTCAGATCACACACACCCCACTGTCTTCATATGAAAAGGATATGTTAGATAATGTAAGCCATTGATTCCTTTAAAAAGACAGTATAGATATATAGAACTGACTTGGGAATAAACAACAGCAACTACTTGAGAATACTTATCACGCTTTTCTTGTGTGGCACCTTGAGCAAGTATCTTCTATTATAGCCCTGGGACAACCAAAACTTTGTGAGTAGATTTGGTAGACAGAAACTGAAAGATGATCTCTCTCTCTCTCTCTCTTTCTCTCTCACACTCATACACACACACATGTATGTATGCATGTGTTGTGTGTGTTAGTCTCTCTGCTGTGTCATTGCACATCAGTTGTAAACAAGTGTCACCATCATACAGGTAATGTTGTTTGTTTCCTGTCAAACTATCCAACCCATGTCAAGCTGGAAAATGGACATTAAACAATGATGATGATGATGATGGTTAAGGAGTTTGCTCCACAGTCACATGGTTTCAGTTTCAATCTCACTGCATGTCACTTTGTGCAGTTGTCTTCTACCATTGACTCAGTGTCAGTCCAAGCCTTATAGAGTGAATTCGAATAGACCAAAAACTATGTGGAAGCCTGTTGGATGGACTGTATCTGTTTTTTGGGGGAAGTAGATTTAATACATTACATAGTTTAACACCACCACCTGGTTCATGAATCTAGGGGTACCTCATCTCTTTTCTGCCTTGGAATATCCTGCAAAAGTTTGTAGATTCTGTCTTTCTTCTTTAACCCTTTAGCATTCATATTACTGTCAAATATTTTCTTGAATTAACCATGCATTGTCTCATAGCTTTAAAACTTTGATGATGCGACTGTTTATTTTTAGAAAGACATTGTAGGGTAGGTATGAGAGGCTGGATTTGGTGGGTTTGAACATAAAATAGGTAGAATGTTTGGGTTGGATATAGCTGGTTTCACCCTTTAGCATTCTGATTATTCTGTGAAATGTAATGTTTATTTATTCACATTGTTTTTGAGTTTATCCTGCATTATCTTGTAGCTTTGAGATTTTGATTAAGTGACTGTATATTTTTTAGACTAACATTGTAGGGTTGATGTGAGAGGCTGGATCCAGCCACTTTGAACATAAAGCAGAGAGAATATTTTGGCTGGATATGGCCGGTTTAAATGCTAAAGGGTTAACTAATTCATAGAAAAAAAAAAAAAAAAAAAGAAGGCCCCACTCAGTATTTTTGTCAGAGGAATAGCTAGATTATGGCCAATATATTGTAATGTGATTTGTGAAAAAGAAAAAAATAGTTAATGGTTAATTATTCCAATGTTTTCATTTCAGAAAAGACATTCTCTGACCACGGTTGGTGCCATGAAGAATTTTGTATCAAATGAACTCAAGGACCTGAGTCATCGGCACAAAACGCTTGCATATCGTAAGTATGCGTCTGTCTTGTGGTATACTGACTAGATTGTCAGAGAGTGTAGTGGGCTGTCACATGTACTGAGATGTCACATGTTCTGTTTGATGTTGTATATGCTACTAGACTGGTACATGTAGTGATCTATCGCTTCTTTGTTTGCAGTCACATGTTGTAGTGGAGTTTCATTTGTAGTATTGGGCTGTCACACATAGTGAACTTTAACATGTAGTGAACTGTTACATATTGTAATGGACTGTCACATGTAGCGAAGAGACACATGTGGTGGACTGCCTCATGTTATAGACTGTCACTCATTGTTGTGGATTGCTACATGTTGCGAATGCAGATGCCATCCTTTCAGTTCATAATTGAAACCTGTCTTTGTTCTTGACAAGCAACTAATTGGCATTTTGGTATTCACTGTGTCTGCTTACATGGATATATGTAGAGAGAGACGCAAACACACACATACATGCAGTTGAATATAGAGAAACTATTGAGTTTGTGTTGTAATTAAGTATATTTAAACCTGTGCAGTACACATACAAACTGGTCAAATTTAACTATTTCCCTATAGATTGAAACAAAATGATGGACAGCCTAAATCGATTTTCAAACCTTATTGAGTTCTCATCAGAGATATTTACATAATTTGACCAATATCAGAGAGATAAGCAGCCAATCTGTTTGTTTATTCAACAAATCCAGTAGCTACAGAAAACTGGAGCAACTAAATTGCATACCATAAGTGTGTAACATTTTTATTCGATATCAGCAGCCTGCCGATGGGAATCTCAGATCTGCATTGAGTATGGCCTATGTTTGCTTTTCATTTTTCAGATATTGGAGCATGTGAAGTTGTCATGGCGAGAAAGACGAAAAGTTTTGAAAACTTTGAGGAAATCATGCAAACTGAACATAGTGAGAGGTTTTTATTAAACATTTATTCCTTTAACCCTTTGACTGCATAATTTAATTTCATGGCCATTACTGTAATGATGTTAATTATCCATCAAAATACTAGAATTGATATTTTCTACTTTCACAATACTTTTTTCATTTCTCCTGCAGGTACAGTTTTCATATCCATCAGTAAAAGTTATGTCACAACTTCATATCTATTGATACATGGAATTTGATGACCCCCTCGTTAGTTCCTTCCCCAAGGAAAAGTCAATAGAAAATTTTCTTTAATATTAAAATTATATAAAAAAAAAGACATTACTTAGTTGCGCACATCAATGGGACATGAGTTTCTGCTTGCTGTTTGATAGTTTTTCAGCATCAGGTGAAATTGTTGTCATTGAAAGAAGTAAAATGTCATATATATATATATATATATATATATAAAGTGTAGTATATTGCCACTTAAGTGTGGCTGACCCCTAGGGGTGGATGTTACTGTTGCTTTTAGCCCCAGGAGGACATCTCCTCCAGCTGGCTTATCGACACACGACTGTGTCCTGTTTGCCAAGGGAAGTTATCCCTCTCACCTCGATCAGCAGCACGAACGTATCCGGATTTCAGGGTTATTTCCCTTCGTCGGCGTTCGACAGCTGATGACCTTGGTGAGAGAGACAAAAACCTGGCAAACTTATATCTTCTTTTCCAGTGAAATTCTTCACTGATATTGAAAAGGTGAAAACAAGCAATGTTAATTCTCTAAATGAAGTATTAACAGTAACTGCACGATAAAGTGTAGTATATTGCCACTTAAGTGTGGCTGACCCCTAGGGATACGTTCGTGCTGCTGATCGAGGTGAGAGGGATAACTTCCCTTGGCAAACAGGACACAGTCGTGTGTCGATAAGCCAGCTGGAGGAGATGTCCTCCTGGGGCTAAATGCAACAGTAACATCCACCCCTAGGGGTCAGCCACACTTAAGTGGCAATATACTACACTTTATCGTGCAGTTACTGTTAATACTTCATTTAGAGAATTAACATTGCTTATATATATATATATATATATATATATATATTTATACATGTGGAGGAGCAATGGCCCAGTGGTTAGGGCAGCGGACTCGTGGTCGTAGGATCACAGTTTCGATTCCCTGACCAGTCGTGAGTGTTTATTGAGTGAAAACACCTGAAGCTTCATGAGGCTCCAGCAGGAGGTGGTGGCGAACCCTGCTGTACTCTTTCACCACAGTTTTCTCTCACTCTTTCTTCCTGCTTCTCTTGTACCTGTATTTCAAAGGGCTAGCCTTGTCACTCTCTGGGTCATGCTGAATCTTCCCAAGAACTACGTTAAGGGTGCATGTGTCTGTGGAGTGCTCAGCCACTTGCATGTTAATTTCATGAGCAAGCTGTTCCGTTGATTGGATCAACTGGAACCCTTGTCGTCATAACCAACAGAGTGCCACAATATTTATATATATATATATATGTATGTATATATATATATATATATATATATATCATACTCTAACCTCTTATCATGTAGCCCAAGAGATGTGATCTGAGGTCATGTGTTGAAACTAAAACGATTGCAGCATGGAAAACACAAGTTAATGATTCAAAAATATCACTTAAACATTTGTTATTTGTTAAATGGTGTCAGAATTTTCGTCATGTGAACTGCAACCTTATCACTGACAAGATTACACTGCATTTACCTATGTGTTTTCCACACTGCAACTCCCTAAAACGTTTTGGTTATATCAAACATTTAACCTGTGGTCTTTCGAAGATCTGTCTGGAAGGTATAATAATATCTGCAAACAGAAACAGGACATTTCATTAGTGGAAAAAGAGATCAGATAATAAAATTGTCTTAATGTCAATTATGGATAGAATTCAGTGCAGTGACTGATCAGAGATAGATAAAGGAAATATGTTTATGAGAATCCATATTTTTGTTGTCAGCAATAATAACAATTGATCAATGGATGTTGCATCGCCACTTCATTTGTATTGTTTTTTCCCCCTTTCATTTACATTACAAAAGCACTTGGGAAAGGCATAAATATCACTACATCTATTTTTACTCTCCATGGTCAATATGTTGTGGTTTAGCCCTAAGTATGCCCTAGTTGAGTAGATCTATAATCAAAGTTGTTTCCGTTATGGTCATCTTATCTGTTTTTCAGACATAGTGAATCTAGGACTACATTATCTAATCATTACTTGTGTAATTTGGAAGAGAATTGGCTGCTATTTTTAGTAAGTCTAGCAACTGAATAGATACCTTAATTGGCTCATCAGTAACATATAATCTTCCATTAATAGATTAAGACAAATCAGGGGATCAGGATCAACTCTATTTGTCATCCCCTACATGAAGCAGTTAAACATACTGACTGTTGCTTCAGGAAAATAAAACTTCAGTTAATACTAAAATCAATGTTAAAATGTATTCCTTTCATTTTAAAATATAATGTTGAATGGTTTAAAACATTAACATTGCATCAAAAACTGTCTGGATTTCAAGATTGAATAACATTTCTTCATTTCTTTTGTCATTTCAGGTCTGCTGGAAGGTAGCGATACAAAAGAAAACATTAATTTTATTGAAGAGTGTATCAACAGAAAGGTGGGTCGGCACTGCACCCAATTACTTTGTCACAGGAAGTAATCTTTTGTCTTTCATCTTTTACTTGCTTCTCTCATTGGACTGTGGCCATGCTGGGGCACTGTCTTGAAGAGATACAGCACTGTAAAGAAACCGACTTTTGTTGTCAAGTGGTGGTAGGGTACAAACACAACAAGAACACACACACACACACACACACACAAACACGCGCACAAACACACACACACACACACACACACACACACACACACACATTGACATGTAAAAAGCACCATTCGAGCGTGGTCGTTGCCAGTGCTGCCTGACTGGCTCCTGTACCGGTGGCATGTAAAAAGCACCATTTGAGCGTGGTTGTTGCCAGTACCGCCTGACTGGCCCTTCTGCCAGTAGCATGGAAAAAGCGCCCACTGCACTCTCGGGGGTGGTTGGCATTAGCAAGGGCATCCAGTTGTAGAAACTTTGCCAGATCAGATTGGAGCCAGGTACAGCCTTCTGGCTTGCCAGCCCCCAGTCAAACCGTCCAACCTATGCCAGCATGGAAAGCAGACGTTAAACGATGATGATGATAATGATGATATATATAAATCTAAAAAGTGGAACAAGAACGCAACAGACAACAATAAAACATCCAGACAGATAGACGACATGAAGACAGGAAATACAATAAAAAGATGGACAGGACAAAACAAGGATGGGCCATTTGTGGCTAGTGTTGCTACTTCAGGCTGATGATGAGCAATGACTCAGAAACATGTCCCTGAATACACACTGAGCTGGGTGGGAGTGCTTGTCTCCCCCTCGCAAATATAAGGATACAGGAAATGTGTCAAGGCCAACAGGAAGCGGTCCAGCTTCCTAGGGCTACATAGCAGCAGTATGATTCCTTTATTGGGACTGTCACATTGAGTTGACAGTATACAACTGCTTTATCGTAACAATTTGAATAAAAAAGCATTACATTTGACTGAGTAATCTGAACATTAAAGGGTTAAATATATTAAGCTATCTGGTTTGATGTCATAAGTAGGCAGTGAGAGTAAAACTTATCTATAAAAGATATCTGTCTTTTATAGAAACCAGTAGCAACCTAAAGGTAGGTGTGTATCAGCATTTATTTAATGATATAATGTTTCCTCAAGTCAGAGAAGATGTAAGAATTTGATCTGTATGTATGTGCATGTAGCCATAAGTATCGGTATCTCTCCGTTTGCAGTGTTGTTTCACACCTTAGATCAACCACCTCTTGTTTCACACCATGGACCACAGTTAGTCTTCTGTGTGACACACAGATCACCCAACAATATCATCATCATCATCATCGTTTAACGTCCGCTTTCCATGCTAGCATGGGTTGGACGATTTGACTGAGGACTGGTGAAACCGGATGGCAACACCAGGCTCCAGTCTGATTTGGCAGAGTTTCTACAGCTGGATGCCCTTCCTAACGCCAACCACTCAGAGAGTGTAGTGGGTGCTTTTACGTGTCACCCGCACGAAAACGGCCACGCTCGAAATGGTGTCTTTTATGTGCCACCCGCACAAGCCAGTCCAGGGGCACTGGCAACGATCTCGCTCGAAAATCCTACAGGAGCCAGTCAGGCGGTACTGGCAACGGCCACGCTCAAAATGGTGCATCTCATGTGCCACCCGCACAAGAACCAGTCCAGGGGCACTGGCAACGATCTTACTTGGCTTGCCGGGTCTTCTCACGCACAGCCCATTTCCAAAGGTCTCGGTCCGTAGTCATCGCCTCGGTGAGGCCCAATGTACGAAGGTCTTGCCTCACCACCTCAGCCCAGGTCTTCCTGGGCCTACCTCTTCCACGGGTTCCCTCAACTGTTAGGGTGTGGCACTTTTTCACGCAGCTATCCTCCTCCATTCTCACCACATGTCCATACCAGCGCAATCGTCTCTCTTGCACGCCACAACTGATGCTTCTAATGTTCAGCTTTTCTCTCAAGATACTTACACTCTGACGGGTATTCACATTGACATTACACATCCAACGGAGCATACTGGCTTCATTCCTTGCAAGCTTACGTATGTCCTCAGCAGTTACAGCCCATGTTTCACTGCCATGTAGCATGGTTGTTCGTACGCATGCGTCATACAGTCTGCCTTTTACTCTGAGTGAGAGTCCCTTTGTCGCCAGCAGGGGTAAGAGCTCTCTAAACTTTGCCCAGGCTATTCTTATTCTAGCAGCTACACTTTCAGCGCACCCACCCCCACTACTAACTTGGTCGCCCAGATAGCGGAAGCTATCGACTACCTCTAGTTTTTCACCCTGGAATGAGATAGAAGTTGTTTCCTGTTTGTTTGCAGTCTTTATTGCACCTGAACATCTGCCACAAACAAAAACTAACTTGCTAGTTAACCTGCCTTTGATGTTGCTGCACCTCTTATGTGTCCATAGCTTGCACCGGGTACATCTTATAGAGTTACTACCTACTCCTTTTCTACATACTGAGCAGGGCCATCTACCTGAAGGGGTTTGTGTTTTATCTACCTTCCTACTTATTAGGATTTTGGTTTTAGCTAGGTTGACTCTAAGGCCCTTCAGTTCTAGACCTTGCTTCCACACCTGAAACTTCTCCTCTAGTTCTGATAGTGACTCCGCAATTAGGGCAAGGTCATCAGCATAGAGGAGCTCCCAGGGGCAACCTGTCTTGAACTCCTCTGTGATTGCCTGGAGGACTATGGTAAATAATAGGGGGCTGAGGACGGAACCTTGGTGGACCCCTACCTCTACCCGGAATTCATTGCTGTACTCATTTCCAACCCTCACCTTACTGGCCGCATCTCTGTACATGGCTCGCACAGCTCTCACTAGCCATTCTTCTATCCCAAGTTTCCTCATTGACCACCAGATAAGGGATCGGGGGACCCTGTCAAAGGCTTTCTCCATGTCAACGAAAGCCAGGTACAGAGGTTTATCCTTGGCTAGGTATTTCTCTTGCAACTGTCTCACTAGAAATAAGGCATCAGTAGTGCTTTTACCTGGCACGAACCCAAACTGCATCTCATCTAAATTGATTCGCTCCCTAATTAGTTGGGCTATGACCCTCTCTGTAACTTTCATAACCTGATCTAACAGCTTGATGCCTCTGTAATTATTTGTATCTAAAGCGTCCCCTTTACCTTTGTAGCAGTTGACTATGATGCTGCTACACCAGTCATAGGGTATGACTCCTTCGTGTATCACCTGGTTCGTAATACGGGTGACTAGGCTATAGCCAACACTGCCAGATATTTTGAGCATCTCTGCAGTGATTCCTGATGGGCCGGGGGCTTTCCCGGTCTTCATACTCTTAATTGCTTTATCTACCCTGGTACTATCAACTCGGATAGCTGGTCCCTCTATTGGGTCGACATAAGGCAGGCTCTCTTTCTCCCATTCATTCTCTTTATTAAGCAATCTATCGTAGTGGCATCTCCAGACCTCTTTCTTTGCATCCTCATTTAATGCAAGCGTACCATCATCCATGCGAACACATTTCTCTCCTACAACATCACTATTCTCTCTCCTACACTGTCTTGCAACCCGAAATACCTCGAGTCTTTGGTCCTCACGGCGCAGAACATTGGCAAATCTTTCCTTATCTGCTTCCCCTCTGGCTAAATAAACCTGTCGCCTAGCCTCCCTTCTGGCACATTGGTACAATTCCCTGCTACCACCGTTCTTCCAGTCCTTCCAAGCTTGTTTCTTTTGTCTAATAGCCCTGTCTACCTCCTTGTTCCACCACCACGTTACTCTGGGTTGGGAGGGGACCTTACACCACCCACAAATCTGGTCGGTGGCTTTCAACAGGTTGTCCCGCAGAAATCTCCAATTGTCTTCCACGTTGTATGATGCTATATCCCCTTCTATTTCGTTAAATGCTTCAAGTAACTTGTCTCTAAGTCTCTGTCCGTTTGCAGGGTCTTTAAGCTTCCACACCCTTCTTCTCCAAGCCTGTCTAATTCTGGGCACCCATTTTGCCTTGATCCCAAAGTCGCTAACTACTAATCTATGTTGTGGGGTACATTCTTCGCCAGGGTAGGTTTTGGCATTTATAAGCCGCCCTCTTTCCCTATTTCTGGCGAGGATGTAGTCGATTTGGCTAGAGTGTCTGCCGGAGCGGTAGGTGACTAGGTGACTGGCAGGTTTCCTGAAGTTGGTATTGCAGACCATAAGATTGGTTGCATCACAGAACTCCAGCAGTCTGGTTCCCTCCTCGTTGCGGGAACCGAAGCCATAGCCTCCATGTATGCCATGGAAGCCCCCAGCACGACGTCCGACATGACCGTTGAAGTCTCCAGCCACAAAGAGAAGGTCCCTGTCACTCGTCGACGAGGTAGTTTGCAAGAGGGTGTCATAGAATTGGTCTTTCAGACCATCTGGTAGCCCAGGTTGAGGTGCATAGGCTGAGATGACAGTAGCTAATCTATGATGAAGCACTAGTCTGATCTTAAGTACTCTGTCACTTACTCTAACGACCTCGATTACCTTATCCACCCATTTCTCCGCTAGAAGTATTCCTACGCCCCCGACCCCGTCAGTGTTCCCTGCCCAGAAAATCTTGTACCTGTGTTCTTTGCCTGTGAGGAACCTTGCAGAACCTCCTCTCCATCTTACTTCCTGGATGCAGCACATATCTACGCATCTCCGTTCAAGCATCTCAACAATTTCACCAGATCTACCTTTCAGCGTGCCGACGTTGAGAGTGCCAATCCTAACAGTATGGGTGTTGGGGGTGTGGGCCTGTAGCCTGGGAAGAGGAAAAGCAGTGTCGTGTACCTGAAAAGAAAACTTGCAATTGGAAGAATTCATAAGCAAAACATTACCTACAACCTGCAAACATTTCTCAACCTTAATGCGCTACCCAAAGGTAGGGGAGAGGATGGCCAAGGCCACTAGATGGGTTCCGGGAGACAGCCGAGGTTGACAGGATGACAAAGGGATGAACTTCCGGTGGAGGGGGTGGGATGACAGAGGAATGAACTTCCGGTGGAGGGGTGGGATGACAGAGGAATGAACTTCCGGTGGAGGGGGTGGGATGACAGAGGAATGAACTTCCGGTGGAGGGGGTGGGATGACAGAGGAATGAACTTCCGGTGGAGGGGGCGGGATGACAGAGAAATGAACTTCCGGTGGAGGGGGTGGGATGGCAGAGGAATGAACTTCCGGTGGAGGGGGTGGGATGACAGAGGAATGAACTTCCGGTGGAGGGGGTGGGATGACAGAGGAATGAACTTCCGGTGGAGGGGGTGGGATGGCAGAGGAATGAACTTCCGGTGGAGGGGGTGGGATGACAGAGGAATGAACTTCCGGTGGAGGGGTGGGATGGCAGAGGAATGAAACTTCCGGTGGAGGGGGTGGGATGACAGAGGGATGACAGACGAATGAACTTCCGGTGGAGGGGGTGGGAGGGCGGGTTACCGCCAGCGAGTAGAGAGGGCTCTTAATTGTAGATTTTAAATATTTGAGAGACAACAATGCATAAATCGTAATTTTTTAAAAGAGCAATGAATTCTGGGTGATTAGAATATAACGTAGCATGAATTTAGGAAGCTTAGAAAATGAATAAGCATGAATTTAAGACAACAACTGAATTCAATTGAATTTCATGGAGAGAAACAAGAAAGCGCAAGGTATTGAGATGTTTGAGGCCGTAAATAAATAAAAATCTCTATCTTATCTGCATCTTGGGTATTTCGTCGTAGTACGTCAGCGAGATAATTTAGAATGGGTTTCTCATTTATATATAGCCAGAACCTGAAGACCTTAAAGGAAAAACTACGAAGGGGGATGGAGGGGTAGACAGAGGCATGGCGGGAGAAAAGATCATCATCATCATCATCATATATATATATAAAGAGAGAGAGAGAGAGAGGGAGAGGGGGGACCAGTCAAGCAGCACATCACGCTGTAATTCTTGGGCTGAGAAATCAACACTTAAAAGCCATAATTTTAAGGAGCGATAAGAATTTTTGAATAAAGGAAAATGGGTAGTGGTGGTGGGTAGGTACCGCCAGCGAGTAGAGAGGGCTCTTAATTGTAGATTTTAAATATTTGAGAGACAACAATGCATAAATCGTAATTTTTTAAAAGAGC
Source organism: Octopus bimaculoides (assembly GCF_046866305.1). NCBI lineage: Eukaryota > Metazoa > Mollusca > Cephalopoda > Octopoda > Octopodidae > Octopus > Octopus bimaculoides. Next base: position 56,803,289 of record NC_142939.1, on the reverse strand, counting down.
AATGAATTCTGGGTGATTAGAATATAACGTAGCATGAATTTAGGAAGCTTAGAAAATGAATAAGCATGAATTTAAGACAACAACTGAATTCAATTGAATTTCATGGAGAGAAACAAGAAAGCGCAAGGTATTGAGATGTTTGAGGCCGTAAATAAATAAAAATCTCTATCTTATCTGCATCTTGGGTATTTCGTCGTAGTACGTCAGCGAGATAATTTAGAATGGGTTTCTCATTTATATATAGCCAGAACCTGAAGACCTTAAAGGAAAAACTACGAAGGGGGATGGAGGGGTAGACAGAGGCATGGCGGGAGAAAAGATCATCATCATCATCATCATATATATATATAAAGAGAGAGAGAGAGAGAGGGAGAGGGGGGACCAGTCAAGCAGCACATCACGCTGTAATTCTTGGGCTGAGAAATCAACACTTAAAAGCCATAATTTTAAGGAGCGATAAGAATTTTTGAATAAAGGAAAATGGGTAGTGGTGGTGGGTAGGTACCGCCAGCGAGTAGAGAGGGCTCTTAATTGTAGATTTTAAATATTTGAGAGACAACAATGCATAAATCGTAATTTTTTAAAAGAGCAATGAATTCTGGGTGATTAGAATATAACGTAGCATGAATTTAGGAAGCTTAGAAAATGAAAAAAAAAAAATTTTTTGTGATGCCATTCTGATTACTTCTATCATTCATTTTTATCCAATGCTGCATCTGTTTGTTACCAAATCTCTGAAACAGCTGTTTAATATTCCATTATCATTCTTTTTATTTCAGTTCAACTGTGAACAGACACTGAGGCTTCTTTGTCTACTTTCCCTGACAAATGATGGTATTAATTCCAAACACTACAAGCAGTTGTCAATACAGTTTATTCATGTTAGTTTCCGGATGCTTTCTTCGTTTCTGTTAAAAGACTTAAAGATCAAATCCCTCATGTGACATACGGGTGTAGCAGTCGTTTCACATTCAATTGTTTTATTTTATTTTTTTTGTGGTTTAGAAGCTTACTTTGTATCCACATGGTTTGGAATTCACTGCAACTGCATGGTTTGAGCAAGTGTCTTCTTGCACTGGGCTGTAGAACTGGAAGTTGTTGGAAAGGATTTCTCTGAATAAGAATACTTGCAAAGAATATGTTGATGTCATACGTTCCGTGGATTGGGAATTGGGGAACTGAGTGGTAAAGGAAGAGGATTATGCTGATGCCTTATGTTCCATAGGGAGTTGAAAGTCAAAAAAAAAGGAATGTGTTAGTAGCCTGTTTTTTATGGAGAAGCTAAAGAACAAGGAATATATTGATGGTCTCTATTTCATTGGGGAGCTAAAGATAATGAAGGAACCTGTAATGATTGCCTGTGTTCTATAGGGAGCTGAAATATAAAGGATGAAGAATATTTTAGTGGCCTACATTTTCTGAAGAGTGGAGACATGGAGAAAGAGAAAGAGAAGATTACTTTTCAGATTTTTACTTTCATCAGAAGTAAACTCTAAGCAACACGTGTTGAGTAATTATTTAGAGCCATAATACATTGGCTAATAACATGGGTTGAACTTGTGAAATTGCGGTTAGTAGTTTACCCCTTAAGCCCTTTTAATACTAACTTAGTTGGGGCCATCTCTAATTCTATGACACAAAAACCACCTGTTTTATATTCTTTTATTCTTTTACTTGTTTCAGTCATTTGAATGCTGCCATGCTGGAGCACCACCTTCAAGGGTTTTAGTCAAATAAATCGACCCCAGGATTTATTTTTTATAGCCTAGTGCTTATTCTGTTGGTCTCTTTTGCCAAACTGCTAAGTTACAGGGCATAAACACACCAACACCAGTTGTCAAGCAGTGACGGAGGGACAGACACATAGAGATATACATCATCATCATCATCATCGTCGTTTAACGTCCACTTTCCATGCTAGCATGGGTTGGACAATTTGACTGAGGACTGGTGAACCAGATGGCTACACCAGGCTCCAATCTGATTTGGCAGAGTTTCTACAGCTGGATGCCCTTCCTAACGCCAACCACTCAGAGAGTGTAGTGGGTGCTTTTACGTGTCACCCGCACGAAGGCCAGTCAGGCGGTACTGGCAACGGCCACTCCCAAGATGGTGTATTTTATGTGCCACCCGCACAAGACCCAGTCCAGGGGTACTGGCAATGATCTCGCTCGAAAATCCTACGAAGGCCAGTCAGGTGGTACTGGCAACGGCCACATATATATATATATAAATATATATATGTGACGGGCTTCTTTCAGTTTCTGTCTACCAAATCCACTCATATGGCTTAGGTCAGCCTGAGGCTATAGTAGAAGACACTTGCCCAAGGTGTCACATGGTGGGACTGAACCCGGAACCATGTGGTTGAGAAGCAAGATTCTTACCACACAGCCACACCTGTTGATCATATTTATATTAAAACCTTCCATTATAATTTTGTGTAAGAACTATTCTGTCAAGTTATGTTCCAAGCATTTTATAACAAAGAGGTTAATTGTTTTACTGAATCAATTTTTGCTTTTTGTTAGGAATATAATCAAGAAATTCATAGTCTTTTGTTACGTGACACCATGAACTTTTCTGAACAATAGAATTTCATTTGAATTAAAATTTTGTTTGTTAAAGTTTCCTTTACATTATCATTTGTAGACATATGGCTTTGATATGTTGCCAACTTTACATAACCTGCGCAAACTCCATCTGTTCATGGAACAAGAGCAATCCCTGAGTAAACCCCTTGGGAAAATGGCTGCTGGAGTAGCAGCAATGGCCAAGAGGAGCAGCTACCAAGCTTTAGTGAAAAAACTCAACCTAGTAAGTACATTCGTACATGTTGTTCTTGTTGTTATTTGTTTTTTCTTTGTCCCTCCCCACCAGTCAGCCTTTACTGAACAGACTTATGATCAAGGGTGTTCTGACCATGACCATCACTGCTTTCTCCTGTGTATTATATGTTGGCACTCCATCGCTTACGATGTCGAGGGTTCCAGTTGATCCGATCAACGGAACAGCCTGCTCGTGAAATTAACGTGCAAGTGGCTGAGCACTCCACAGACATGTGTACCCTTAACGTAGTTTTCGGGGATATTTAGTGTGACACAGTGTGACAAGGCTGACCCTTTGAATTACAGGCACAACAGAAACAGGAAGTAAGAGTGAGAGAAAGTTATGGTTGAAGAGTACAGCAGGGTTCGCCACCATCCCCTGCAGGAGCCTCGTGGAGCTTTTAGGTGTTTTCGCTCAATAAACACTCACAACATCCTGTCCGGGAATCGAAACCGCGATCCTATGACCGTGAGTCCGCTGCCCTAACCACTGGGCCATTGCGCCTCCACTCTGTATTATACATCTATGGTTCAAATGTACAGAAGACAAAAGACGGAGACAGGTGAAGGAACAACAAACAGGTGTATTAGGACTACATTATTGAATAGTTAGGTGTGTTGTGCTGGAGATCAAGCTGTATTTTGGAGATTCCTGCACTCTTGTAGAGGATGAAGACCTCACAGCTACATTGATATTATTGGCACAATTTATGTTCCTAACACTCGCTGAATGATAACTAAGTTATTTTACTAAATTCTTTGTTATATTTAAAGTAATTGAAAGAAACAGAGCATCTCAAAATAAATACAGTAACAAAAGGGTTAAATAGCTACCAAAAAAAAAAAAACAAAGAAAAAATAGTATTGGTATTTTCTGCAAGTCCCTTAACCTCAACAAACTTGATATGTCTCGATAAAAGATAGACTGGTATCTAAAACGTCTTTCTGCAGATAAAGGTAATGAAATTTTGAATGGATGTAGCTGATTTTCATAGTAAAAGGGTCAACACTCTGATGATGTCGATAATAGCAGCTGTGGTAGTGGAACTTGTGGTGGTGGTGGTGGTGGTTCAGTTGTTTGATGATCTGAATTATCTGCTCCTTCCTGATATGAAAAACAAATCCCCCTCCCCATACTCATCAATATGTTTTTTCTTTTTTCTTTTTCTTTGCTTTTAAAGGTTCCCAAATCTGCTGAAGACATCAGTTTAAAAAGTCCCCGTGATATGTCATATGTTTTTAGTGGTGCGTATACTCCAACCTCGTGCCGGCTGGTTGAGGAGGTAGGTAAAATATCCACTTTTAGCTCTAGTACCACAATCTAATGCTTCAACCAAACACTTTCTTTTGTCATTCGCTACATCCATTTCTTGCCCAATTTCTACTCATCTGTCACTCTACTCCACATTCTAGTGAAATTACCCACTCTTTCCTTCCCTCATAATCCATGGACTATATTCCCTCTTATACTCGCCTTCTTGTACCTTGTGAGTATGCTCTGGCACCCTGTCCCTTCCAGCTACTCTCACCCATTCTTGCAGATTGTGAGAAAGAAATGTATCTCCTGTATAGCAAGACACCTAGTTTGAAGAGAGTAATATATTGATAATTAAGCGCCCTCCAGTACCTCTCACATCTTCTGAGCGTGTGTGTGATACACATTTCTGATCAAAACGTAATAGAATATTTGCAGTATTTTCAAAATTTCCCAAAATATGTGATAATTCTTTTGAAATATTTGAAATCTGATTGTGTAGTAAATATTTACTTTTATATTAATGACAGGTTCTAAGTAGAAATGGTTTCACTGGTTTGGAAGATGTGACAAAATTATTGCCTGGTGAAACATTCTGTAGTATACGATCTCCTATTCCTAAAGGTAAGTTCCTTCTTGGTTATGTTGTTGAATCCAAATCTTCCCTGTTCAAACAACCCTATGATCAAAGACATCCCAACTATGACCATCATGTCTATTTTTAGACATAGTATATTTAAGTGGCAAATTGGCAGAATTGTTGGACAATCAAACAAAGTGTTTGTGGTATTATTCTGGATTCTTGCTAGATTCTGATTTCGAATCCTATTGATTCCAACTTTGATGAGTCCAACAGATTATGAGAGTAAAAGAAAGACTTCGATGCTGTTTGAATTTTCTATTTGAGTAATGGAATATCACTGATGCTGTTTGAATTTTGAGTTGTAGTTGGTTTTTAGGAAAGAGCGAGCTATACTTTGTATCCATTGATCTGAAGATAACCTTTCACACAGTTCTGATGCAGTGTAGTTTTGTGTTTGTTAAGAAAACTGAGTGTAGCCATGGAGCCACTTCCAGAAATGTTGTTAGCAAGTTGAGAGGGTTAGAAATGAGTTTAGCAAGAAATTTAGCATGTAGGTTAGACTATGGATCTCTCAGTTTCCATCTACCAAATCCACTCACAAGGCATTGGTCATCCTGGAGCTATAATAAATGACACTTGCCCAAGGTACCGTGTAGTGAGACTGAACCTGAAACCACGTGGTTGCAAAACGAGCTTCTTAACTACATGGCTAGCTGTACCTAAAATAAAATTTAAAAAAAAATCCCCCAAACCTTGCCGATACTTCATCTTCTAATCCCGTATGTCCTGTCTTTATTTTTTCCTTCTTCATTACAGGCAAATCAAGAGGTTCTTCTGATTATCCTGCTGCCAGAGTAGTGATGGTATTTTTCCTTGGTGGATGCACATTTGCAGAAATAGCAGCACTACGTTTACTGGGGCGTGAAAAAGGTGAGGGCATTATTTCTTTTTATCCTTGTATCGAACTCCTTGATTGGAAACAATGTTTGGAGAAGTAAATGTTAGTTCTTTACCATTTGATTTTATTTTATGACTTAATTAGAATGGGTGAGATCAGTGTTGTAATACTTTCAAGACTTCACCACCATCCTTTGTGCTGTATCAGTTTTGACAGAGGACTGAGATATGTGGTGCACTGCTGTACTTAAGAAGACCCATCCATCACAGCAGAATTAGACCCAGACTGGTGTTGATTTGATGAACTAAACCATTCAAGATGGTGCCCCAGCATGGCCACATCCTAGAACCAGGGTGCTGCATAAAAAGCATTGGTGTGGGTGCTGGTACCATGTAAAAAGCACTGGTGCTGGTGTCATGTAAAAAGCATTCATAATGGTGCCATGTGAAAAGCACCCAGTACACTCTGTAAAGTGGTTGGTGTTGGGAAGGGCTTGCAGCTGTAGAAACCAAGCTGAAACAGACTATGGAACCTGGTGAGGCCCCTAGCTTTGCCAGTTACTGTCAAGCCATCCATCTCATGCCAGCATGAAAAATGGGCATTAAATGTTGATGATGATTTTGGGTTAACTCTTTTACTATGGAAATCGGATATATCTCCTCAAAATTTCATTACCTTTACCCTTAACTCCGGAAAGCAGTTTTATATACCAATCTGTCTTTTGTCGAGGAATGTCATGTTTGAAACTATTTTCTGCTGAAACAGGTCAAGTTTATTGAAGCAACATGACTTTCAGAAAATACCAATTTTATTTTGGTTTTGGCAGATATCTAAAATCATTACTGGAATAATCATGAAGTTTAATTTTACAGTGAAAGGGTTGAAGTACAGTTCTGTTGCTGAGAGGATCTCATTTTCAGCTGAGTATGCTGGAGCAATGTGAAATGAAGTGCCTTGCCCAAGGACACAACATGCTACCTGATCTAGAAATTGAACCCATGAACTGTACTATTACATGTTAAATACTGTAATCACTAGTTCACATGACTTCACAGTTCATAACATACAGGGAAAGGAAACTAAAATATTTTATGCTGCTTTTTTGCCTCTTTAATAACAGTAGTAATTAGCACCTTGGGCAAGTGTCTTCTTTTATAGCTCTGAGCTGACCAAAACCTTGCAAATGAATTTTAGACAGAAACTGAAAGAATCCCATTGCATACAGATGTATATATGTGTGTGTGTGTGTGTGTGTGTTTTATGCACATGTTAACTATGTTAAGGGTACAAATGTTTGTGGAGTGCTCAGCCACTTACACATTAATTTGACGGCAGTTCTGTAGATCAGAACCCTTGTCGTAACCAACAGAGTGCCAATCACACACACACACACAAATTATTATTTATTCATCTAACAATATTTTATCTTTTGACAGGTTACCAATTCTTGATTGCAACAACATGCATCACAAACGGAAGTCGTATGATTCAATCTTTTATGGACAACTAATTAACTGTTAAATAATAACGACACACACAAACTACGACCGTACTTTGTGCAAGTACAAGGCATTTACGTTACATGCCTGTGAAAAACAGAATGACAAACAAACAATTGTTAAGATTCTTTTGATACCAGAGCTCTTTGAAGAAAAAAAAAACAAAACCAAACATATCAATGAATTTAGCTTTAAGCAATGTGTAACTGTAAAAGGTTTACTGTGAGATTATGTAGCTTGGATTTCTTATATAGCTCTCCTCCTGTGATTGAAGACATGTCGTGCAGTTGAACCTTTTTAAGAACACATCAGAATTTATCTGCTGAAATGACTTGTAGAGTGATAGAATGATGTTGGACTTGAAAATCTAAAATATTCTCTCAGACAACGTGGAAGAGAATGTCTTGGATATTTAGAGTCTGTGAGGTGCCTGTAAAGTATATCGCAATGGAGGAGATTTCTGCTTATAAAAATGCCAGTTTGTGAGAATGAAAGACTGAGGAATCACAATGAAGCACTAACAGGCTGAGTGAATTGAATTGTGGAATGACATAACACCCGTGATTGGAATCTTATAAGTCCGACGAGAGATGGGAAGGAAACAATCAACCGATAAACAGCTAACTCGTTCATTTTGCACTTTTGTATATTTAGTAGCCAAAATAGCCTGCGAAAGGCTGTGATAAACTTAACACACATGCATGTATTCATGCATACACAAACACACACACACGTGCGTGCACACAAATGCATGCATTTGTGCACATACACACAGATATTATGTGTTGCTATCATGTGACATTAAGAGTATTTTCAGAGTATTCTAGCAATTTCTATACCAAAAAAAAAAAGAAAAAAAAAAAAGAAAAGGCAAAATTCTACATAAATAGATTTCCCAGTGGAACTCCAGAATCCAGAATAACTACTAGAGTATTCATAGGTAGATATACATACACACACACATCTCTAAACATTCCTTGTTGACATTATGACTAGCTGCTGTGTGCTTTCGAAGGCCTGTGGAATAAAGGAACCCTTTGCCTGAAAAAGAAGAAAGCATTGGTGACTGGAAGAGCATCTCTCTGTAAAATCCTGCCTCAAATAACTCTCTGTCCAAACTCATGCTAGCATGGAAAAATAAATACTGAATGAAGGAACAAACAAATATGAATGTGTGTGTGTAATATGTAATGTGTGTGTGTGTATATATATATATATATATATATATATATATATATATATATATATATATATATATATATATATGTGCAGTAAAGGGTAAGGATCCGCTCTCTGTCATGAAAACTATGGGATTGCACCTAGAAATTTCCCTTCCAAAACACAACCAGGCAAGGTTGTTTATGGAAGACCAGCAGTCGGCCATGCGTACCAGCCTCCCCTCTCCATTCCACTGATGTTATCCAAGGGAAAGGCAAAGGGCTGATACAGCTTGGCACCTGTGACGTCGCAACTCATTTCTACAGCTGAGGGAACTGGAGCAACGTGAAATAAAGTGTCTTGCTCAAGAACACCACACATAACCCTGTCTAGGAATTGAACTCACAACCTCACTGTTGTAAGCCTAATGCTCTAACCACTGATCTATGCACTTTCACAACACACACACACAAACAGATATATGTATACTATAAATTATCAACTAAGTTATTTAAGTTAGAAACACTATACAGAGGAAATAACAAATATATTCTTGTGTTGGACCTCTCAGTGTGGATCTTGACAGCTTGTAGCTCTTTAATGACCTTCAACTGATGTGCATACAAGTATGCCGTGTGCATACATATATGCGTGTGTGTGTGTGTGTGTTTCTGCTGGAGGTGTGAAACATGTAGCTGGAGTCTCATGAAAGATCAACTGTATTCAATGCCCTTCTTCCTAGACTGGGTAATTTGACATGTGTAGTGTGTGAAAGGGCTTGCAAGTTGATTTTGGGTCTGAAGAGACAGAAGTACACACACACACACACACAAACTATTACTCAGAGTTTCACCTTACCGTTTGTCAGACAGTTGCGATCATACTGTCTGACGAATGGCAACGTGGAACTCTGAATACAAGTTTGTGAAGATTATTTTCTGCTTTAATAAAAAGTATATATGTGTGTGTGTGTGTGTGTGTATACATGTATGTATACATAAATATATTTATATAAAACACACATAATTATATATATATATAATTACTACTGTACATTGCAGTCAATGTTATATATAACAGATATAAATTTAAATTATATTATTATTGTTCTTGTCAGATCAGAAGGGAGAGATGTCAGAGATAGTAGACAGTTGGGGTCGACACTTCCCGGTAATTTAGTATGCCACTTCACCTGCAATGGTTCAAATTCTACAAGGGTTGATTGTTTCCTTTCATTCTCTGAAAAATTAATAAAATAACTATAGCAGTATACAAGGATCAATTCAAATATACTGTTTGTTACGAAACTGAACTTGTGTTCTTAGTCAAAAGTAATTTTTTGTCTTTTTGCGTTTCGACTTATTTTCTTCGACAAAATTTTTGATTCTAGTCGTTTGTTTAACCTCTTGACAAACACATTTTTTTCTCACTTTCCATGCAAAAAACATCATATTTTTTTTTATTATCTATTTTGAATGTTTATATAAGGAGTAATAAGTACACAAATTATTTTGAATCAGTTACGATTTGTTATGAAGTTACTGATAGAAATGATAGAAAACAAGTATAACATCATGAACAAAGTACTTTGGGCTGGAAATGATTGGCAGATACTTCAGAGTACAGGGAACATACATTTTCATTCAAATACAAAGTTACTAGACACCTCTGAACAAAAATATGCAGGATAATATTGTAAAAGGTTAAAAAAAACTCTTTTTTGTGTCTCTTAAAAAGGGTTTCCTTAAATGGTGTCCAGTTCTATTTTGCAGTTAGTAATGGTAACTACTGTGCAAATGGGATGCCATCATGTATATGTAGTGTGAGAATTGAGAATGCTTCTTGGAAAATTAGTTTCCTGTTAATGATGTGGACAATTTAGTGCTGTTACTTGTAAAGAATATTCTAGATTACTAATCATTGATTGAACATATTATCCTGCGTATTTTTGTTCAGAGATGTCTAGTAAATATATATTTGAACGAAATCAATAGAAGAAATCAGAAGCTAATTAAAATTATCTTTCCATTTAGGTAAACTAACAAGTGTCTTTTACAATAGTGGTAGTAGTAATAATAATAATACTTCTTTCTACTTTTTGCACAAGGCCCAAAATTTTGGGAAGGGGGCGAAATTATGTTGACCCTAGTGCTCAACTGGTACATAATTTCATCGATACTCAAAGGATGAAAGACAAAGCCGACCTTGGCAGAATTTGAACTGAAAATGTAAAGCTGGAAGAAACATTGACAAGCATTTTTCCCAGCATGCTAACATTTCTGCCAGCTCGCCATCTTCATCATCATCATCATCATCAGTAGCAATAATAATATTTTCTGGCATACAAGTCGATGTAGTATATAAACATGTTGGGTAAACATTCAAATATTGTCACTATCTTTCCAAATCTTGCTGCATTTCATCTGGAATTTTTGGTCTTCCAAAGTCTTCTTGATGTATAAGTTGACCTGCTTTTCTTAAATGTAAATTTTGGTCTGAAAAATATTGATTTATATGCTGAAAAATGCTGAGTTTTCTATTTGATTTCTCTGTTTCTCCTTGAAAAGATTTTTCTTTTGTTGAGTCTAGGGAGAATCATTATGCCAATATTAATAACATGCACATGCGCAAGCTGGCAGAGTTGTAAGCATGTCAAGCAAAATGCTTAGTGGCGTTTCATCTATTTTCATGTACTGGGTTCAAATTCTGCTGAGGTCCACTTTAACTTTCATCCTTTTGGGGTAAATCAAATAAATTCCAGTTGAACACTGGAGTTGTTGTAATCAACTTACACTCCCCCAGACCTGATGGCCTTATGGCAAAATCTGAAATCAATAATAATAACACGTGCACTGGTTCAATTCCACTCCTTTATAATTAGTCCAATCATTTCAACACACCAATTCTCATAAAAGAATCTTGAAAACCAAATACAAAAACAAAGTTATTTTTTTTCTATCCTTTATTAAAATAATTACTTCAAGAGAAACATTTCTAAACCTTTTTGTTTTTCTAGATTTTTGTTCTTTTACCACAAGTTTATTTTCCTGATTTCATCAACCTCCACCCTCTCCTCATACCATGTACGAAAAGAAAGCAGTCTTGTATACAATACAAATCTATTGCATACACTCTTTTTTATTCCTTTACTTGTTTCATTCTTGAAACTGTGGCCATGCTGTGGCACCATCTTGAATGGTTTAGTTCATCAAATCAACACCAGTCTAAGCTCATTGTGGAGGCACATAGCTTAGTGGTTAGGGTGTTGGACTCATGATCCTATGATAGTGGTTTCGATTCCTGGACCAGGCAACGCGTTGTGTCCTTGAGCAAGACACTTCATTTCACGTTGCTCCAGTCTACTCAGCTGGCAAAAATGAGGAAACCTGTGATGGACTAGCATCCCGTCCAGGTGGGGAATATATACACCATAGAAACTTGGAAACTGGCCCTTATGAGTCTGTATGACTTGAGAACATAGCCTTGCCTTTTTTTTGTTTTTTTACCTCTAAGCTCATTCTATAAGTTTTTTTCTTTATGAAGAGCTGCTGTTATGGGGGACAGTAACAAACCAACATTGGTTGGTAAGCAATCACACACATAATGGGCTTCCACACAATTTCTGTTTACCAAATTCACTGGCAAAGAATTGGTTGGCCTTGGGCTATATATAGTAGAAGACAGTATAAACCCACAGACTCACACTTATCAACTTTTTCTCCTCCCACCCTCCCCACACCAAACTGTTCATCTCCTACTCTCAGTTCCTTTGTCTTCACTGGCTCTGTAGTGACAACCATGACTTCGAGACACAGTCCCAACTGGGAGTGATTATTTCCACCAAATCCTACAAGGCAGTGCCCCAGCATGGCTACAATCCAGTGACAAGTAAAAGATAAATGACAGGCATATTGCCTCAGATTTAAAAAGTACCAAATGACACTCATGCTTCTTCCTAGGACATTACAAATGGAGCTGAAGACTATTATAAAAGTAGCCATTGAAACCGTCAAATCTAGTTTGTTGAAACTCTGGTGTTTCCTTAACATGTCATAAATTTTGACAAGTAAATGTATAGAGTTGACCATTTAAAGTTGCTGTTGTAAGTTGTGGAATGAAAGGGTGGTATGCAACATCTGTTACCACATCAGAATGTCTAGTTAACCTTGTACAACATGTTCCTTCTCTTACATCATATAAATAAGCAGTATAGTCTTCTGATCCGGCCAGGACATATTGACCACAAGGACTGAAAACAGCTCGGCAAGTATAAGCCCGATTGCAGTGTTGTTCTAGTTTGCGCACACACTGGCCCGATCTTAAATCCCACAGTTTAACAGAATCAGTGAGAGCAGTGGTCAAAACTAAATCATAGGCATTTGGTGGTAATGAGAGATAAGATGAGCCTGAATTCATGGCTAAACAGTATGGAACTGTTGGATGGACATTTGTAATCAGCTGAATTATTTGACCAACGTTCATATCATAAACTGAAACTGATCGATTAGTTGTGCAGCAAAGCACTACATAAGAATAGAAAGAATTAATAGCTGTTAGGTCAGTTATACAGTTACCATCTGTTTGGTAGGTTCCGACTGATTTATATTTGCTCTTAGTAATGTAACGTTGCATATCTTCTTTAGTTGAATCTAGATGATATTTGTAAAGATGAAATGAATCACTGGCTGCTAACAGTATAAAGTTATCCATATAGTAGAACTGTGCTTTCTTAATATCCTTTGTAAAACAACTTGTTTGTTTGTCGCAAGAAAAGTTGCTTTTTATTTTGGTAAATTTCATCAATGGTACTGGTTTATCCATTTCCCAGACAGCTGCCGATTCATCCGAGGTTGTTATCAACCACTTGCTATTATAACTCCAGTCAATAGAATTAACAGACTTACTGTGGCCAAGATAACTGGTCGTGTTATTGACCAGTGATTGTTTTAGCACTACTACTGAGCTGTTGATTGAACCGACAGCTAGTTTACTTCCACTTGGTGATATTTTGATGCATGTTATGGCAGCAGAATTGTCACTGATTTGCAAAGATGTCTTATAGTCAGTTATCTTTTCTGGATCAAAGTTTTCCTGGATCATCTTTGTTTTGAAATGTGATTTTTTAGGCAAAGGCTTTGATTTTGTTTGAAAATTATTGGTTTTTGGTGTAAACATCGTTTGATGCGTTGGAGATGTTGAATAACCTGAGGACTTCACTTTATTCGAAAATGTGACTTGATAGTCTGTATGTACTTTGGGTTTAGATTTGGTCTTTTGGATCTTTTTAATTTTGCCTACAGGAACAAGTTGTGACTTTAACACAGAAGTTTCAGTCAGTAAAGTGCAAGGATAAATGATGTATTTCCGTGAAGAAATATCATCAGACAGTTTTTGTTGGTCATCATCATCTAATAAACATTTAAGCAATAACGAATCATCGTTATTGATTTCATTAAATGTTTCAAAATTCGATTGCATTCTTGATATATTTAGGTTACTGCTGAAGGAATTTGCTGTTAAAAGTAAAATGTCGTCTTCTGTTTCTACTGGTAGCATTAGGCTCAATGTATTGAAATCTCCCAGCAGTTCACTGTTGTAAAGTTTTAAATCTACTGAAGCAAGGCATTCTAAAGTATAAACATTTAAACAGAGAACAGCATTGTTTGTACCAACTACTATTAATGGCGATTCTATTAACTTTTCATAGTCCATATCATTGTTTGTGAAAAGCGATCTGTTATGCAGTCTTTGACGATGTTTCGGTTGAAGTAAATCTTTTTCTTGTGGTAAATAACATAGAGATAACACAAGGCAGTTACTCTCTACAGAAATGGAAGATAATCCACTGCTATCAGCCGCTACACTTTCGTCAACACAAGAAGTATGCATCTTCGTAACTATTTCAGAACAATCAACAGACTGTATAATTTTAAATAAAGAGTCTTTTTCAGATTTATTCGATGTAGCATCAGGCAAAGATAGATTTATAACGACCAGATGACCATTTGAAGTACCAACGAGTGCAGTATCTTTTTCCCAATTCAAGCCCAACACAATTGGAACTGCCATCGAATAAGGCAGATAACCCCTATGTAGCACGCGCACAGAGCAGAGATCCCAAACGATATACGACGAATCATCAGATATAGATATTAGGATGTTAACATTACGGTGATGAAATTCTATAGCATTTACGAAACATTTGTGAGCTTTTAAAATCTGACACTGTCTCTCAGTATCAGTCAACCAGACTGGTTGATTCCGTGACGATCCTTCGACATCTGCGCCGATAAATATCACCAATATATCGGTGTCCAAGCACACAGCAATGCAGTCATTATGCCAACTAAACACACAGTAAGATATCTCACTGTAAGACGGTATTATATCGTCAGCATATAACACACAGTTTTCACTGTTTGCAAAACATGTGTTCGTCGTCGTAACAGAACTCAACTCCTTTATCTGATTTTGCACTTGCTGTTCAAGAATAAAATTCAAATTCCAAATCATAACACATTGTTTGTTCACTGAACAGAGTAAGCCTGTCTTTGTAGATAATTCTTGAACATTACGTCCCTTTCGCCAAGATGAAGACACGTGCTTTGAGAGAGCTATAACTTTTACCGGTTTCTTGTGTTCTAGCAACAACAAAGGAGGTGTTCTAAGTTGAGTGTAATCAACCGGTTTACTCGTGTACAGTCGCTCAGTGGTTCTGGAACATTCTGGAAGTTTCCAAATACCTAACTGATTTGGAAGAGAGTAAATGGAAGCAACATACTGACCGTTAGAAGCTGCAGCAAGTTCAGAAGGCAAGACGTTCGTCGTGATACTTGCAAGTGATGTTATATCAAGTGATTTATTCTTATGATTACTTATCATTTTCCTGAAATATCTCAGTTAATATATTCCCATCGGTATCACAGGAGAAAATTTTATTGAACGGAATTACGTTCTAACTGTGGAACAATGTAACACTTTTAAGTACAATTTAAAAACAGATAAAAGTTTATCTTCGTTGCTAGGCTACGCCGTGGAAACAAAAATTGCCTCCCTTTATACTGAGAAAGGAATGCAAACGTGACTGACAGCTGGCTCAGGGCTTCGTAATAATTAGTCTACCTATTTACTAGCATAAGAATATCCTACCTTTGAGTGGGATATTTAGCTTTCTTTTTGAGAGGGAAATTAAATACTAAGAAAGAGAATTAGAGAGAGGTGTGAAAAATATAGAAACGTACTTCAGTAGGTAAAGAAAAGTTTGAAACTTTGGATATAATAATTAAAAAAAAAGAAAAGAAAAGAAAGAAAAATGATATGTATATATATATATATATATATATATATATATATATATGTGTGTTTGTGTGTCTGTGTTTGTCCCCCCCAACATCGCTCGACAACCGATGCTGGTGTGTTTACGTCCCCGTAACTTAGCGGTTTGGCAAAAGACCCCGGGTGTTTTCGGACCCCACACTGCTGATTTTCTTCGCAAAATCGGGATAAATGCAGTCTGTAAGAGAAACGAGTCTCGTGAGGTGGAGTGACTCTTGCAACGAGTGACTCTGGCCATCCTCCGCGGCAACGCCTTTCCAATCTTGACCGCGAGGTGCGGCTAAACATCCCATTTGTCCTGGAGTGTAGAACCCGTTACTTCTCCTATCCCCCATTTTCAACTGCTTAATTTCACCCCATTTTTTAAAATTATTTTTCTTTGTTCTTCGGTGAGGTAGTTATGGGTCTGTCTCTGGATAATTTGATGTTTTATATATTTAATGTTTTTTCATTTCTGTAAAAATGTTAATAAAATTTTGATGAGTTATTTCCCTTGAATAATGTTTCACTATGCTTTCAGAGCAACCAGGAACGTTCACTCGATTGATTTTCTGAATAAACCGCGTTTCTACCTATTTGATGAATGTAGTACATGCTAAGACTTACAACGACTTATTGTATGAGACCGAATACATTAGAATGGGTAATATTACAATTTCTGGAAAGACTTCCGCCAGTTCCCACCAAATTTGTTTATTAAAAAAGTTTTTTTTGTCAAACCCCACGTTTTCGGATACGGAGGTTCTGGAAAATTGCCAAAAATCGGTATTGTTAAATTTCCCCCTTCTCCCCAAATTCTTCAATTTTGACTTTTTCCCCAACACTAACCGTAACCCTAAAACCCTAACCCTAAAACCCTAACCCTAACCATAACTACAGAAATGTTTTAAAATTTTTGTCCGAATCATAATGTCTGTATTTTTCTGCATATTTAGCCCCCCCTCCCCCCCCAAATTCTTAAAAAAAAATTTTGCGAAGATTTTTGGAAATTTTTTTCAGAATCTTAATCTCCGTATTTTTCCGCATATTTTGAATAAAAAATAATTTCTGAAAGAAATAAAAAATGAAGGAAATAGGGGTGGGGGTAGTAATTTAGAAATGCCGATTTTTGCCAGTTTTTTTTGCAGATTCATATTCCCCGTAGCCGAAAAGGGTGGGGGGTTGTGTTTAGTCGAATATAAACACGCCAGAATATTTTTCTTTTTACTTATTGCAGCTGTAAGACTGTGGCCATGCTGGGGCACCGCCTTGAAGAATTTTTAGTCGCAGAAAAATCATCATTTTAAAACTTAGATTTAAAGTCTTTTGTTTTCTTCTCCCTTCTTTTACAGAATGAACTGACCTTTTGAATTTCCCCCGGCCGTTGAAGATCTAACAGAATTATAGCGCCGAAGGCTAATCATTCAAACGTACTACTTATCGTTTTTATGTTTCTACACATTTCTTGAAGGAAATGCTTTCCCGTTTGTTAGAATTCAGACAATATGTACATTGAATAGTAAAGAGTCATGTGTTCTGTTATTCTATTCTACTTATTTATTTTCGATTGAATATATTTTAGTTGTATGCTGCTAACTTAATGTGACAGTTCCATGAAGGGATTAATACTACTGCTATTTAACCCTAGGAAGCAGCACCGCTTCCTGTCGGCCTTGACACATTTCCTGTGTCCTTATGTTTACAAGGGGGAGACAAGCACCCCCACTTAGCTAAGCCTGCATCCAGAGACTAGTTTCTGAGTCTTTGCTCGTCATCAGTCTGGAGTAGCAATGGCCTGCTAGTTGGAGATGCCTGTCAAGCTCTTGTAAACATATAATAATTCTAGTGAAACACATTCACTGATTTCAAAAATAGAAATAATACATTTCTAAATCTCTCAGAGAGAAATGTGTCAGGCTCTCGTAAACATCTCCAACTAGCAGGCCATTGCTACTCCAGACTGATGACGAGCAAAGACTCAGAAACATGTCTCTGGATGCAGGCTTAGCTGGGTGGAGGTGCTTGTCCCCTCCTTTGTTAACTTCACAAAGTCAAGGTGAGCTCTGATTGACTGTATGCAAATTAGTTCATTACTGGGGTCCGGAATTCTCGTGGGAAAAAAATTCGTGACCGGGACATTACTGTTTTGAAAGGGACCTATTTTCCATTACATTTCAGACAGATTCAGCACTGAATAGCTGAAGCAGAACTATTATTATTGCAAATATTCTGCTCAATACCACAGATTTGCTTTTCAGTTGCTTGACCTTAACCACTTGAGTGCATGTCCCTTGATGGCTGACAATATGTGCATCTCTGATCATGAGCAGGAGCGGTGGGGGAGCATCGTAGTCATGTGTTGAGAGGGATTCTTCGGGGTTTGAATAAATATCGTAACAAAAGCAAAGTTTGAAGGAAATAGCTATTTAAAAAAATAATACTTTCTAGGTGTAAGCAAATGGGAAATAACAGTTATTACCCAAGGATAAAAATAGTGTTACACAATGTAATGCATAAATACAAGCTATTACATAAGGCATTATGCATTAATAGTAAACAGGATAAAACACAAAATAACAGAAGTGAACAGAAAAAGAACCGTAAAAAGCAGAAAGAGCGCATAGGCATTTATCGATATTCAGTCAAATGCTCAACCATTGAGGTATATTCTCTTTACATAAAGTTATTTCTGTTGTTATTTTCTCTCTCATGTAAACAATATTAATATTCTGCGTAATTAATTTCATTAACTGCCAGGATTTTGTCTGTTGGCAGATTAATCTATCGAACGATTCCTGAAATAACCAAAACCAACTTTCTCACCTCACACAGAAACGGTGTTCGACGATGGACCAAAAAGCCTCTGAACAAAACCAACTCGTTATCACTAAACCTGCTAAATATAGCAGTCAAATTCTATCAGATTATCGTGCAGCATATTAAAGAAGCAGAAAAAGAAGGAAGGACATATTAAATATGAAAAACAAAATTGGAATTTTAAAATAAGCATCAATCAAACGAGAATCTCAGTCGCTTAAAATGTAGAAAAGAATATCTTTTAATTAAAGAAAAATATAATAGGATAAAAAAAGATAGTCGTAGGCGTGGCTGTGTGGTAAGAAGTTTGCTTCCTAACCACATGGGTCCGGGTTCAGTTCCACTGCGTGGTACCTTGGGCAAGTGTCTTCTACTAAAAGCCTTGGGCCGACCAAAACCTTGTGAGTGGGTTTGGTAGACGGAAACTGAAAGAAACCCATTATGCGTGTGTGCATATATATATATATATAAATATATATATATATATATATATATATGTGTGTGTGTGTGCGTGTGTGTGTGTGCGTGTGTGTGTGTGCTATATATTTATTCAATTTACAGAAAACAAAAGACGAAGACAAGTGAGGGAACAACATGCATGTGTTTTAGCTTGTATTTATGTGTGTGTGTGTGTGTGTGTGTGTGTGTCTATATTTGTTCACCATCACTGCTTAACAACCTGTGTTGGTGTGTTTACATCCCCGTAACTTAGCAGTCCGGCAAAATTAACCGATAGAATAATTACCAGCTTTAAAAAAAAAAAAAAACAATACAGGGATCGATTCATTCGGCTAAAAATTCTTCAAGACGGTGCTCCAGTAAGGCCGCAGTCTAATGACTGAAACAAGTAGAATATAAAAAAATAGAAATCTATCTTGTTTTCTCCCTTCTGTCTATCACAGTTACAGTTTGTCGTAGCGTCTTATCCTCAGTAAAACTGTTTCTTTCTTTCTGTTTGAATTTGTCTCGTGTGGTAGCTGCAAACGAAAAAAAAAAAGAAGAAAAGGTATGTAAAATTCAATTATATTAACGCATATACTGATAAAATCAGATAAGTGTTAATCTTGTTTTTCTCATAATGTAATTTTTATGTCGTACAGAAGAAAAAATGTTCTTACAGACTGACAAAAGTACGAAAAAAAAAATGATAATGGAAGAAAAATAAAAAAGCTAGCAAAACAAAAAGTCATTTTAGTAGGGAATGATACGACGAAGGAAGGGGCTAAGAATTTTAAAGTAAAAGATGCGAGTTACAAGTTTTTCAGAATGTGGAATACAATTGTTGTTGGCACTCCGTCGCTTACGACGACGAGAGTTCCAGTTGATCCGATCAACGGAACAGCCTGCTCGTGAAATTAACGTGCAAGTGGCTGAGCACTCCACAGACACGTGTACCCTTAACGTAGTTCTCGGGGATATTCAGCGTGACACAGTGTGACAAGGCTGACCCTTTTAATTACAGACATAACAGAAACAGGAAGTAAGAGTGAGAGAAAGTTGTGGTGGAAGAGTACAGCAGGGTTCGCCACCATACCCTGCCGGAGCCTCGTGGAACTTTAGGTGTTTTCGCTCAATAAACACTCACAACGCCCGGTCTGGGAATCGAAACCGCGGTCCTATGACCGCGAGTCCGCTGCCCTAACCACTGGGCCATTGCGCCTCTACGTGGAATACAATAGAATGACAAAAAATAGCAACAAAAAAATCCACAAAAAAAACCTAAAAAATCCCCGAAACTAAACAAATTTTAGTGGTGGGTACTGTTGCGAATGCCATGATGATGATGGTGATGATAATGATGCAGATGATGGGGGAGGGGGTGCAGTCAGAAATTCTTTAAAAAATTGTAAAAATTCTTACCAAGAACGGAGAATTTCCAATTTCTGTGGGATAGTTATTCTGAAAGTCCACTCCTTTTGGTAATCCTTCGGGATTGGCACACGACGTCATTCGGCTACACAACCTTCTCTCATGACATAAAAAAAAGGCTAGGCTGAAAAAGAGGCTGAATGACGCCGTCTCCTCATACCAAACACACTGGAGACCAATGGCCCCAACCTCCTTTTCTTTATCATCGACTCTGAAAGAATAAAAAGCAAGATAGCAGATGTCGGAGGGGTCTGAAACCAGAATGTGGAGAATCAGAACAAATACTGCTTGGCATTTTATTCAGCGTTCTAACGACTCTGCTAATGCGCCACCTTTGTAAAGATTCCCGTATGGTCATAAGCTACGAGGTGGTGCTGAAAGGTTCCTGGCTTTGGATAAATGAAAATATAGGGGGATCAGTTAATTATGATTTTATTCAACATATTCCTCTCTCAGATCCGTACACTGATTGCAGCGGTCCTTCGGTTTTCCTAAGCCCCGTAAAAGAACTCGGAAGGTTGGACCTCCAGCCAGGCCTTTCGCAAGACCCTTAAACCCAGAAACTTTTCAGTACCCCCTCGTATCTCACTAATGGGTCTTTGCTATTGGATGTAAAAAAAGAAAGTAAAAACTTACAAAATAGGAAATACTCATGTTTATCTAAAATGTGTGGTCTGGTGCCTATGTAGGGGTTAAGGTGGAAGAATGAAAGTGGGATGAGATAGTTTCATCTGAGACAAAAAAAAAAGTCAAATTTGAAACGTTACCTGTAATAGGGAGTGCGTTCAAAACGTATCCGACCTTTGGGCTTGAAAAAAAAAATTGTGCATTTCACAAATTTTATTTAATCGCCCTTAAAATTCTCCTTTTGGTAGTTCACACACTTCTCCCAGCGGATCTGCCGTTGTTGGTAACACCTCTGGAACGCCTTCTCTAGAATGCTATGGACCTCCGTAGTCACTTTTCTCATAATTTCCTATATATATGTATGTGTATGTGTTTGTGTGTCTGTGTTTGTCCCACCAACATCGCTTGACAACCGATGGTGGTGTGTTTACGTCCACGTAACTTAGCGGTTCGGCAAAAAGAGACCGATAAAATAAGAACTGGGCTTATAAAGAATAAGTCCTGGGGTCGATTTTTCTCGACTAAAGGCAGTGCTCCAGCATGGCCGCAGTCAAATGACTGAAACAAGTAAAAGAGTACATACATACATACATACATACATACATACATACATACATATATAAATATACATGCATACACACATACATACATACACATGGCTTTTTACGTTTTGACAGACGGTCTAAGCAGTGGAGAATGTCTTAATTAGGTCCTCGTAGTCTTCTTCCTGCAGCTTCTCTCATGGCTGATTCTTCCTATGTTTGGTGCGTAAGTTCTGCTGCAAAATCTTCAAGCAAGGAAAGTGCTGCAGGTTTGCAGCGTGTTGTCTATCTTTGGCATTTTGCTTCGAGCTGGAAAAAAAAAAAAAAAGAGAAACAAAAAATTTTTACGGAAATTTTGCGGAAACTTTCTCCGAAAGAACGCCATTTATTTTATTTCATTTTAACAAAGGCGAAAATTCCAAATGACAGACAACTATTTTCACTGGAACTCAACGAATCTATTGATTTAGTAGGAATTAAGATCAGACTGTAAGATTTGTGTGCTTATTGATTTACAACAATGATGCTTAGAAGGGACCGTTCAACAGACGATAAAAATACTGGGATATTTATACAGTAACTGTTAAAAGTAGGGGTCTTGGATAACACAGGAAATCTATTGATTTCTTTACATTGGAACGAATCCAGAATTTGAAAGGGGAGTGTATATACCGAATAGATCCGATTTCAGTTGTAAGTGCCTGCATAGGCGTAGCCATGATCTAAAGTTTGTGGGAGCGAGCACATAAAAAAAGACGAAGGCGCTGTGACACATACCAAACAGTTTTTAACTCATTTGTTTTATAATACATGAAATATTTCATTAGTTATAATATACGTAAAATTGGAAATCCCAAGCGACAATGTAACCTTCATTTAATTAAGTTATTCTCGGCCTGGGGATTAGCTAAGTTGCGTACTGCTCGTTGAGTAATTATTACATCAGAGGATCAGCTAGCTAGTCAGCACTATACCCGTTCCATCCCCTCAATTTGGATGTTTATATATATATCTATGTTTCAAATTTTGACGCAAAGCCAGCAAGTTTAGGGGAGAGGTTAAGTCGATTACATCGACCCCATTGCTCAACTTTGCTTTCATCCTCGAAAGGCTAGAAGCAAAGTTGACCTCGGTGGAATTTGAACTCAGAACGTAAGGACGGACCAAATATCGCTAAGCATTTTTCTCAGCGTGGTAACGATTCTGCTAGTTCGTTATATATATATATATATATATATGCATATCATCACTTCATTTGATAATACTAACGCTGGTTGTTTTAAAGTGTAGACTAGCAAACTATAACAGGAAATAGCAGTATTGTACTTTACGCATTAAAACTAAATCTTTCCTGCAAATGAGTTATGACAAGTCCGCTGTTTATTATGATGATTTAGCATTCATACAATGCTAATTTGTCTTTGTCATCAATTAGTTCATCCCAAGCCTCGTTGCTATTATAACAAGTCTGATAAGTAATCATTGTCTAAGTCTGTTTATTGCAGTCTCTCTCGCTCTTTCTGTTTGCTGTATCCAGCCAAGTAATACTATAGTATAACTATTATCGCAAACGCCTTTACTACTCTGAACCTTTATTTAACCCCATAGACAAGTCATTCCTCCATTGAGCTCCCAGTCACGCTTCCGAGCATCATTCACGTTAGTGGTTACCATAAAGAAAGGCTGTGAGGTTTGAAAAAAAAAATGGCAGACAAATTTCCCAATTTAATAGAACTAAGACTTTTTTTTAGTCATAATTTTAAGAAATCAGAGGGGCCTATATTTAGAGAAGCATTTCATGGATGCAGACTCTAATTCGTTTTCTCGTTTATAATGAATGGCGGATCAAAACGTTTCACATATATTTTATGTGGTGAAGGACGGCGAGCTGGCAGAACTGTTAGCACGCCGGGAAAAAATACTTGGCGGCATTTCATCCATCCTTTCATGGTTGAGCACTTATTTCATCGGGGTTGATGAAATAAGTACTAGTTGATGCAATCGACTTACCACTTCCCCACGAAATTTCTGGTCTTGTACCAAAATTTGAAACTAATATTTTTTGCCGTGAGGATTAAGTGAGGGTGGTATGTATCAGTTTGAAGATCGCTGGCTCACGTGGTTATCAAGTAGAATCACATGACACAGCAAGTATACCCCGTTCCAAACAAAGCATTATTATAGTGAGAACAAATAGAGTGGCCAACTAGCCGGACAAAATGCTTAGCGGCATTTCTTCCACTTTTATGTTCCTTGTTCGAATGCCGTCGAGGTCGAATTTGTCTTTCATCCATTCGGGGATGATAAAGGAAGTACTCTTTGAGTAGTGGGGTCGATGTAATCGACTTATATCCCTCCACAAAATAGCTGTCCTCGTGTCAAATTTGGAAAGAATTATAGAGAGGACAGATCAGAAACGAAACTTTATATCATCATATATCTTTATATCATCATATATCATCACAAATAAACGGATGCTCAAGCTTATTGCTATACTATGTTGCGCACAGTTGTATAAATAATGTCATATTAGCAATTATGTGATTTAACATGCTTTGACACCTTGCTCTGACACCTACTTCCTACATTGGAGGTGCAATGGCCCAGTGCTTAGGGCAGCGGATTCGCGGTTGTAGGATCGCGGCTTCGATTCCCAGACCGGGCATTGTGAGTGTTTATTGAGGGAAAAACACCTAAAGTTCCAAGAGGCCCCGGCAGGGGATTCGGCTAAAGGTATCCAAGAGGGTATGTTAAAGCGGCCGATGGTTTTAGTCTGCCACCTCAGAAGACTGTGTGGGAATTTGAACTCAGAACACAAAGAGCTGGGACCGATATGCAAGATATCCGGTCTAATGTGTGCGGCATTTTGTCTGATATCCGATTGAGCTTTGAAACCTTGACCATCCAGATATATAAAAAGACGGGATGATTGTGAAAATTACTCGGCAACGAAGGAATACTCAGCTTGTGTGTGTGTGTGTGTGTGTGTGTGTGTGTGCAAATTAGTAACCGGGGTAAAATGAGTAATTCCTGATTTCTTGCCATTTTCTCCCTACTCATTTGAAATCTTTGCATTGAAATTATTGTATCATCTTTGAAGCAACATTTGACTTCCTATTTTCTTTCTGCCTGTTTGAAACCGCTTCTTTGCAAGTGCTGTATCATCTTTGGGAGTGAAAATTGGCCAGCATAGTTGTTGCTGTTGTTGAAGTCGAGAGAGTTTGAAACATATGTTAAAATGAATTCTTTTTTCAAGAGATTTTTCCTCAAATTTCTCCCGATTGTAATTGTTAACAAATTATCTGGATATTTTTTTGGTATTGAACAATCAATATTCTTTTCTCTGTTGGATCTCAAGTCAATTTCTTCCTACACTAATGTCTAATTTGGTAATTTTCAAATTTTAAAAAATGATGT
The DNA here is from genome assembly GCF_046866305.1 of Octopus bimaculoides. Classification (NCBI taxonomy): domain Eukaryota; kingdom Metazoa; phylum Mollusca; class Cephalopoda; order Octopoda; family Octopodidae; genus Octopus; species Octopus bimaculoides. Next base: position 56,778,482 of record NC_142939.1, on the reverse strand, counting down.
CTAAAATGGTGTAAAATGAGCCATTACTAATTTCAGTAATTTCTTCTCTTTAACTGCATCGTGCGTGAATATAGCGGGAAGAGAGCCACTCTAGCAGATTGTAAAGAAGCTATAGAGAATATTTTATGTTGAGTTTTTATGATTTAGTCGAGTTTCGTTAATTTTATATCATGTGCCACTTTCCCTTGACCCTCTTTCATTTGTCCTAGATTTTAAAACTTTTGCAGCATTTCTGATTTAACGACGGATATTGGTGTGTATGAGTCTTTTTCCAAATATAATTCTGGAGAATTGAAGAGAAAAATTTACCGTATCTTGGCTTACTCATTTTGCCCCACCTAAATTTGTCTTTGATATGCTCATAAAGAACGTGATAATGTTCAGAAATAGGGTTCAGATTATGTTATAATGTTTTGAAATGCATTTAGAGAAGGTCATTGTTTTTGTAAGGTTGTGAACATTTAAAAAAAATATATTTCTTTTCAAAATCAAAAATGCAGTAAAACTCCTCATTGTACCCCACCCCGCTATATATATATATATATATATATATATATATATATATATATATATAGGAAGGTTTGGAGGTGATGTACAGGAATTATATATTAGAAAAAATAATAATCAGGTACTAAGATGTCTGGATGGTTGTATATTTACAGATTTTTATTCATATGTCACATGTTTTGTAAATTAGCGCTTTCACCTAGTCTTGTAGGCTTTTCAAATATATATATATATATATATATATATATATATATATATATATATATATATATATATATATATATATATGTATGTATGTATGTATGTATGTAACAGAATTATGAATAACATGTTTTGCAAGACATTCAAGCGTCAGAATGGATTTTCTAATAAAGCCTTAAATTATATTTAAAATAGTCCGTGTTTAACGTTGATGTCCTGAGCGATTCACCATTTGAGAAGCATTGTGATAGGAGTTTTGGCTGCCATTTCTAGCAAGTTCAATGACCGCATAGAGGCTAGCATATTTGGTTGTGTTGTGTTGTTATAATGGGTCTATGAAGGATTAAATGGAAATGGGTTAACACTTGATTGTAAGTCGATAATTTAGGATAATCTGCTAAATGGAAGAAGATTTAATCAGGTAAAAAAGAAAAAAAAGGACAACGAAAAAAAAAGAAAAGAAAAGAAAAAATGGAAACAAATTGGTGCGTCGTGAAAGTGAAAAAAATTAACATTTCATGGAGGGTCTTTCAATGGATAAGAATTAACGTTTGATTGGGATCATAGTCTCATTAAATGTATTAGAACGAGTAATTCAATGCAGGTTGATGGACATAGTGTATATATAACATTGTATATAAACTTCGTTTAGAAATCGAGGAAAGAATAATGTCAGAATATTGGAAATTAAAGCTACTTAGACTAATTATCAATGAAAGATGTGTTGTAATTAATTATGGAGTAAGGCTAATTCTCATAATTTCCGGATCGAACAAACGGAATATATCAGTTTTCTTTTTTATATATATTTACATATATTCTTTTACTTATAAATTGGCATTCGTTCAATAGTATTATAAATGTACTTTTGAATAAACAATCGCTATAAATACCAGAAAAACTGATGCGATATCCCCGAGGACTTTATTTGGAAGCTGTAGAGATATCAACAGAATAAATGCTCAAATGCTCTGTTAATTATTATGTGGTTGTGGTTGTGGTTATTTTTGTTTAACCTCAGGTTAAGCAAAAATTGAGCACGTTTGTAATCAAAAGCATTCCAGAAATGACCAACCTACTCACTTTTTTCTTGGTTTCGTCTATCTAGTACTGCATTATTCATATATAGTTAGAGACAAGCGTAGGAGTGGCTGTGTGGTAAGTAGCTTGCTTACGAACCACCGCGAATTACCCCTTGTTTTTCAAAAATTCCCTCCTAAATAACAAAATAAGGGGGGTGGGTGGACGGGGAATTTGCTCTATTTAAAAAATCCTAGCAGCAACACTGAAGCGGGAAGCAGGAAAATATAATCTAATTCTACACTTTATCACATTCAAGAATATAAACATGTTTTTAAGAACAACACACGCGGAGTCAAAAAGAAACACTACCTTTCACCGGCACTGCGTGAACGACAGTACTCTCTCTCCCTAGCGTGAAGCTTCCTATCTCGGATATGTGAGTATGCGCACAACAGCCAAACACCGTGTCGCTGGAACTGTGAAGCGCACAGTTCTATACGAGGATTTTTGTATTTTTTTTCATAAACTAGGGGATGGCTACTGACATTAAGCTTAAGGATTATATAATGTACAAGTATGAAGAAAGAATTCAAGGAAAAAGGACTCATTATATTGAATGTTATCGATAATATCGAGTGAAAATAGGGGGTGCTGCAGTTCTGCAGTTCCTATACATGAGCCGCCACTGCTCCGTCAGTATTTCCATTACTATTACCTTACTTCAAAGTTAGATGTGTCCATTGTGTGATAATCTTAAAAATGCTTCAGGTAAACGCTAAATTTTTACATTTCATCACGGCGTTTCATGAAATATTTCTAAGCAGAGAATAACTCCGAGAATTGCAAGTTTCATTTCATTATTACCCGTTCTATTTTTCTTTGTTATCTTAATTTTGTTTTTATAACGTCCATGTTGCTGAAGGATATTTTTTTTTTTACCTCAGTCTCTGAATTAAGTGAAATTAAGAAATTAAAACAAATGTTGCAACATCTCTGAAGGCATTCCCTTCTGTCATATCCTTGAAATGAATAAATGAATAAATTCCGTACAAATTTTTTCTGAATTTGTAGTGATTAGTCCAACTACTATTACATTGTAATTCAGCACTTAATATAACATCGTAATTTAGGGGTGTGTGTGTGTGTGTGTGTGTGAGGTGGGTGGGGGAGCTGACAGAATCATTACCGCGCCGATAAAAAATGCTTAGTGGTATTTCTTCTGATTTTACGCTCTGAGTTCAAATGCCGCCAGGTTCGATTTTATCTTTCATCCCTTTCGGGGTCGATAAAATAAGCACCAATTGAGTACTGAGGTCGATGTAGTCGATTTACCCATCCGGCTGAAATTGCTGGCCTTGTGCGAAAATTTGAAACCAGTATAACATCGTAAATTAAACTCATTAATTCCATAAGAAAAACGAAATATTTTCTATAGAAAACAAAAGCAAAAACAGTTCCCGTTCTCGAATACGTTAAAATTTTTCGGCAAGCATTGTTTAAGCTCTTTTATAAAGATTGAGAAGAAAATTCTGTGATCTTTCCTGAATATTGTTTCCTTCATCAACTGTTATCTTCTTCCTGAGAATCATTTCAGCTACTTTTCTCTCAAACATGTAACCAAGATTAGCAGCCTCTCAAAATCTTCAGTATTAGAATTAGAATCAATACGTTCTACTTCTTGTTGGCAGCACTAAGATATCTGCAATAGACTGGATCAAACGGGAACGATCAGTAAAATACGTTTTATCTTCAGCGTTTGACCGAAAATGTGTATCTTCTTGAACATGCATTAAAATTGGATGTAAGAATAAAAATAATAAAAACAAATATAAAGTATATTCGTATCACAATACGAATATACTTTATACGTATATTTCATAAAAATTAAAGAGCGAACTTAAGGGGCGATTTGGCTGAATCGTTACCGCGCCGGGAAATATGCCTAGCAGCATTTCTTCTGAAGCGAAAAAGGTCGCCGAGGTTAACTTCGCCGTCATCCCCACCCTCAACCTAACCCACACCCCACCTTGCTTTCCCCACTTTCGCCTCCCCTACCTCCCAACACCATCACACCACACCACACACCACTACACCATACCACACAGCACATCACATCGTAACACACCACCACGCAACACACCATCACGAACACACCAGCACTGACCAATTCCCAGCCCCACATATTCACACCTACACATATACACACGCACACGTCAAGATCACCAGCCCTCTTTCACACGCACATACGAACTCTCTTACACACACGCACGCGCACCTTCGTTTTGGGATCACTAATGCTTTATTATCTCCCCTTCTTCCTTACTCTCCTGTGTGACCCTTCTGTCCGGCATTCGCCATGATAGATCGCTAGCCATTACATATTCTTTTTTTTCTCTCCGTGTTTCTCTCTTTGTTTCTTTCTGTGTTTCTTTTTGTGGAAGAGCGTAGGCTCGAAACGTTAAAGACTTTTTCACTTCCCGAGCATTATACTAATACATTTGTTTGTTTTCTACACCACCTGTCTTCGTCTTTTGTTTTTTTTTGTGAATTCTCCCTATATATATATATATATATATATATATATATATATATATAAACAAATCATGTGTTTTCACGACGGGCTTCCACACAGTTTCCATCGACCAATTTCACTCACAATGCATTGATTGGCCTAGTGCTACAGCAGCAGCACTTACCCAAGTTGCCACGCAGTGAGACTGAACTCAAAACCAGGCACTATTTATGTCATTAGATAAATTAGTGTTTGTTTTGTAAGTAGTTTTGTGTTGTTTATTGTTGAGTAGACTTAACGCACTGGCTTCTATTTTGTAAAAAAAACAAAAAGTTGTTACTGAATTTTAAAGATTTGTTTCTTTTTAATCGTATTTATTCTTTCCAATTTGTCATTTCATAATCTTAATAAGTACGAAACATATGTGAAAAACATATTAGTTTTCCAGTATGGTCAATATAAATAAACCACCGACTGTTCGGACACTAATGGTCCGGAACCTCTTATAATCTGTGCTAATTCAAGACCAGAAGCTTCAAATTCCAGCGGCCGCCAGACTAGTTTACTGGTACCTTAGGCAGTACAACATTAAACTGGTATCATTTATACTGACTTACTGTAGCTGCATTTCATTGAATTATTTCAGTAAATTCAACATTTGTTTAATTTGGAGTGTAGTTACCACTGATTCGGAAAAATTGTAATCCGGAATGGTCTTGGAAGCAAAGGTTCCAGAAAATTGGCGTTGTACCATCAGTATTTAGTTGATTATGTAATGCTCTCAATAAGTTTTTATTTTATATTACAACTGGTGAACAACAGCGTCGGCAGAGCTTTCATATGGCTTAATTATAAGTTTACTGTATTTCTGATGGCTCAGAGGGACAAGGGAGTCTTTGTAACTCGATGCAGAACTAACATGAATAAAAAAAAATACAGCAGTAGGGAAGCGAATGCTTTCCGGCTGAACCGAATCTGCAATCCAGTTTTAATTCCCAGTGATGTAGACAGATCTATTCTTTTATTTATGTCAGGAAAACACTACTTTACGTCGCAGCACCCATTTCTCATGTCTCTGTGTGAATGAGGATAGTCATCACCTCATGGATACTTGTTATAAACGAATACTTATGTAATTGATTCTTTTCATCATTATTTACAAGAGGCAAATAAATAAAGTATTAATTGATTGAGAAAGTGTGATGGAGATCGAAAAGGGAAGTGAATGAAAGAAAAAACTAACTGACATAGAGGTAGGGAAATTAATAAATACATAACGAACGAAAGAAAGAGAGAGAGAGAGAGAGGGAGGGAGAGAAGAAAGAGGCAGGCAGGTAGAAACAGAGAAGTTTGAAGGCTTTCTTTAAATGTATAATGTGTACATAAACTTGAGGCATTCCTTACGCGCAAACATCATTCTGAAGATATTTATTTCAACGATTCAAATAGTATTTAAACATACTTTTCAGCTATATATAATAGACCCTGGATTGTTGGACTAAGAAGAGTTATTTCTGCAACAAAGTGGAAACGAACTTGCTTTCAACGCTGCTGAATCCTGCGCATTATTGATTAGGCAAGATCGATGCTATAGATTTGTCCTATCTAATATGTAATGCATATATCATTCGCAGTGACTAACGACACTGTGAAAATTATAGAAGCAAATAACAACAACAACAACTGCAGCAACAGCAGTAGCAGCAACAGCAGCTGGAAATTCGTGGGATAGTTTACTGATTTTTTTCCCCCACATTTTTGAGTCTCAGCAGCAACAGACAAGCAGACGGCAGCAACTGAAGCAGCAGTAAATAGCAGACGACCCTAATTCGAAACAGTGGTTGTTAAAATTGTTGTTCGCTGATTCCTTTTCTCTCTTATGTATTATTAACTGTACAAATATTTCCCTAGCTTCACGTAGCTCTTTTTAGCATCACCTGAGCAGGCCTCTCCTAACTGGTGTCGTGATCCACTAGAAATCACATTATGAATGCTGTTGCTTTTTTTTTAATCAAACAAAAATCCTCTACCATCAAAAAGAAGCCTAATTTTAAAAATCCAAATCATAGAAACAAGTAAATTTTTCTTTCATTTCATTATTGAAGAAAACAATAGTTTTATTATTCTCATCATTTCTACTTTTACATCTTTGCTTATTTTATATTTCACCAAGCAGGCGCGGCAGTATTGTAAGAAGTTCGCTTTCCAACCTCATTGTTCCAGGTTCAGTCCTATTGCTTGGCACCTTAGGCAAATGTTTTGTACTATAGGTTCGAGCCGACCAAAGCCTTGTGAATGGACCTGTGACGGAAACTGAAAGAAACCCGGCATATATATATATATATATATATATATATATGTATATATATATATACGTCTTATATAAGAATATAATTTTATTAAAAAATTTTATCAGTGACCAGCCCAGCATATAAAAAATACCTTTTAAGGTGAAAATTATAAATATAATTATAAACAAGGGCAAAAACAAAAACATTCTTTGCCAATATGCTGAAAAACACGCTAAATCGTCTAACCATATATAATATTATTACACGTGGTGTAATAATATAAGTGAAAATATTTTATGTGGTTAGACGACTTAGCGTCTATTTTTCAGTATATTGGCAAAGAAATTTTTTTTCTTTTTGCCCTTATTTATAATATATATGTAAATGTGTGTGTGTGTGTGTGTTTGTGTGTGTGTGTGTGTGTGTGTGTGTGTGTGTGTGTGTGTGTTTCTGTGTGTGTGTCTTTGTGCCTATTTGTTCTCATCACCGCTTGACAACTGGTGTTGGTATGTTTACGCTACCGTAACTTGGCGCTTCGACAAAAAGACCGATAGACTAAGTACCAGGTTTATAAAAAAGTGCTGGAGTCGATTTGTTCGACAAAAATTCTTCAAGGCGGTGCTCCAGCACGGCCGCAGTCTAATGACTGAAACAAGTAAAATGTCAAAGACAAGCAGTTGCTTCTTCTTTCTGACTCATTTTCTACTTGAGTATCCCTTTCATCACACAGTTTCAGCTGAGCTTACAGTGATTAACTTGCAAATAATGCTCGATGTTTAAAAAATAATCTTGAAGAGCCTTTAAATCCTAAGCACCATTAAGAGAGCTTACGGTATGATCTTGGATTTATTTGAAGAGGGCCAATCTAAATGAATATTTTATTATAAAAAATCAAAGCAAAACCAAACAATTCAAATTTGATTCATTACTTTCCTCGCACCATTTCTTGTATCAGCATTGCAGTTCTGATAATTAACTATGGTTTACAAAAATTCAACGGAAATATCAAAAACATTCATGAGCTGACTTCACATTTTCTGTTTTAGAACTTCATTGAATTTCAGATTCAGCTTTGAAAACTATTGGTATGACATCTTTTTCGCTTTTACTAACGGATAGATGAGCAGGAAACGAATGAATAAAGTGTCTGAATTGTACCGTAAACATCACCATCAATACTTCTTAGAAGTATGCATTCCGATCAAATTGAGAGGACGATTATCACAGTTAACAGGACAATATCTGTTCAATGTTTTTTTCTATATTTCATTTATCTTCTGTTGAATACTTCTTTTATAAAGCCATTATTGCAGCATTGCCATGGTATGGAGATCAACAGGCTTCTAACAACATTTGTCTTTTACAAGTTGTTCCTGAATTACTTTCACCGTGTTTTCGGCATACTTTCGCTTTAATTGAATAAATCCAAGAAAGACCCTTTCATAATTCTTTTCTTCTAAAAATCAATATCATCATAACGAACACTTTCTGTCATTTGCTCGTAATGTTTTTGATCTGCAATAGAATCAAACACGAGGCCAAAATATTTGGCATTATGAATGTTATGTAGCGATTTCTTGCAAAAAGTAGAAGCCATCGGTTTCCGCACCAAATGAGATTAATATAATATTCTTCCTGGGTTCTTTTCTACATTATTGGGGGAGTTCTTACACGAAAGGGTCAATGTTTGTCAATAAAACGTTAACCCTGTCAAGAAAGCCTGTTGACCTTAGACTTCTTCAGCATTGAACGTGAGGAAACTGAAAACACAAATTTTAATAATATTGTCGATGCGTTTGTCTCGTCAAAAGATCGACAAGTACAATTTTAAGAATAAAGTACAAGATTATTCATACAGATAACCACAAATATAGATGAAAACGACATTTCTTTGAAGGTCTATAATAATTAGAATGCTTTTATTTCAATAAGCGTTTACTCATTTTCATATTGTTAGTATGAATAGTTGTTTTATGTTTTATATAGGTGTTATCTTTTACTTGTTTTACTCATTGGACTGCGGCCATGCTGTAGTACCGCTTTGAAGGGTTTTAGTCAAACAAATCGACCCTAGTTCTTATATATATATATATATATATATATATATATATATATATATATATTCTTTTATTTATTTCAGTCATTTTGATTGCGGCCATGCTGGAATACCGCCTTTAGTCGAACAGATCGACCCCAGAACTTATTTTTTGGAAGCCTATACACAACCACGTTGTACCTATAACCACACCCGCGCCTACGCTTTGTATTATATACAATCCTCTTAATAACCTTTCGAAATATCAAAAAATGTTTTCATTTCTTATCTAAAGGATTCTGTGACCACGCAATCATAGAAGGCTTTCAGTTGCTAAACGTTTTATACTATGGTGAATTCCGTGGGGAACTTTTCACTATTTTCGTTTTTCTGATGCAATTTGAAATTAGATATCTATCGCTACTACTCGTCTATTTCTTAAAGATTTCTTTTCAATTTCCTTCCATTCTATAAATCAGTATCAATGAGTCATTATTATTTTTTTTGCCTTTCCATGTCTAAACCTTTCCGGTACTGTTCAATGATGGAATCTATTTTCTTATTCCAAAGAAGACTTTCAGGCATTTCATAAAGAGCAAATTGCAAAAGCGAAAAAACGCCTTCTATTCTTCGGCTCCAAAGAACAAGCAAACTATAAGCGTCACATTTCTTCTCTAAATTCATTTTGCAACTTTTCTAAAGACCATCTTATATGTGTGTGTGTGTTGTGTGGTATATTTATGTATATGTATATATGTTTGTGTGTATATATGTATGTGTGTGTGTGTGTGTGTGTATACACACGCGCACACACGCGCACACGCGCACACACGCGCACACGCGCACACACGCGCACACACGCGCACACACGCGCACACACGCGCACGCACACGCGCATGCACACACGCACACGCACACACATTGAAAACAATTTTAACATCACCTCCGGGATTCGAACATCGCAACACAAATAAAAAGTCATCCCAGAATAGTGCATAAAGAAAAACATACTCGTTTCGAGCCCCAATGGAATAAAACAGAAAATTCGACAAAAGAGATGATTGAAGTCTAGTAATTGCGATAGAGGACTAAACTCTCCCTTTCCCTCTCATTATAAAACAGGTCATGCGCTTTCACACTAGAGTTAAGTGTGGAGTTACAGGTAGTAACAAGGCTTACTGGAACGATGTTGGAATTCAGATGGCGATTTAGCAGTCATTCGAGTACCACAGTAAGTATGTCTGTCATTGGTAAGAAAGATGTCTTTACTGCAAACCCGACGTCTTGTTCTTGTCTGTCATCTCTTCTCTTTCATTTCTAGAAGAAAATATACTGCCTTGTCGACTACTAATACCTTTTGGTAATGTCCACATTTTATCTTGCGAGATCAGCATCAATAACAGATGATTGCGTCTATTATCGATTAGTTTCAGATCATCGGCCAATCCTGATGTCTTAGCTCTCATATTTTAGTTTGCTATACGAAACGCTAGAAACGTCTTTGGAATTTTCCAAATATTGTTTGATGCGTTATTTTTGAATCTATTTGTCAAATACAAAACACTTAAATCTCTTACATCTAAAGAAGTAGCCAGACAGTGGAGGATTAATACATAACTAGCTGGAGCCGCCTACGTGAAGATAGGTGGTTGTTGATCAGTGGAGAGACAGTGGCTCACACTACCGATAGACAACCCATGGTACCTCTTCTCTGCACAATTTAAGACTGCTTATCGTGTTGTGCCTAGATCCTCAAAGATATAGTTAAGTGTCTGTAGTGAGAAAGGAAAGGGTCAAAGAGAAGGAAAAAGAAACGCCGAGAAAAAGAAAGAGGAACGAACATAAAGAAGAACGTGGGTAGTTCTACGAGGGGTCTTGGGTTGCCTATATCTCAAGACTTCTCTCTCGACCTCACCAGTGTAGTTTAGAGGAGAGTCAAAACTGTACTCGTTTGGTTGTAAGATTTGCCAGAAAAAAAAAACATTGCCAAATAGACATATCTAATCGCCAACGAGACTCTCTTTCTATAGGTCTATCAGGATGTGTTCCACCTAGCTTTTTTACTATCTCCATCACTCACAAGGCAATGAGATTATTTGACCGTTGGTTATGGGTCTGCTGATGAGCACGAATGTCCCATCTTAGTGCTCATCAATAGACCCCTAACTATCACACCGGTGATCTACATGTCACATCTCTGCTGGCAGACCACCGTCGAGTCTTTGATAAGTTTAGCCAGAGACAGCAAGAACTCTAGTTATCGCGCATCACCAAGATGAGGTACTACTTAGAAATTGTTTATAGCTCTTTTACAGCAGAAACCAAATATAGCCACTCAAAATTCCATTACCCTTAACTGCGAAAAGCAGTTTTTTATACCGATCGATCTTTGGTTGAAGAATGTCATGTTTGAAACTATTTTTGTTGAGCTATGTCAAGTTTATTGAGGCAAAGTGATTTGCAGAAAATAATTCCGTTTTTCGGTAGATATTTAAGCTCATTAATGGAATAACCATGAAATTTAATTAAGGGACTAGGGAGGGAAGGCTCACACTGTCGGCTGACTATGTATTTATGTTTCATCATTCCCTCCTATATCCACCTGCAGCAGAATGTACACTAACATGAGGTAGTTGCCTTCATATAGAATCTATGTTATTAGACACACCTCATTTTAGTTTTATTAGCCATTTTAGTTTTATTAGCCATTTTAGTTTTATTAGCCATTTTAGTTTTATTAGCCATTTTAGTTTTATTAGCCATTTTAGTTTTATTAGCCATACTCTTAGAACATATTGGAAGTGGCTATTAATTTTGGAGTTTTCCTTTTCCTAGATTGATTGCTATCATCGCAGCTAAGGAGCTCAATCTACTCTTACACAAATCTATTTAACCCATAGACGGGACCCTGGCAAGTGCGACCGTTCCTGGTCAGAACGGATCTGAGAGTAATAATAATTAAGGGGTGAGTCCCCACTCCTCACAACTCCAGAACTCTCGGACTGGAGCCCCACCACCAGATGCGGTTTTATGTCATACGCAAGACATTTATCTTTACCTGCCGTGAAAGCTGAAGAGAAAGCAGGGAGACTAGCACAAAACCAAATTCATTGACACTGTAGACGTATCACAAAAGCTAAGCGATCTATGAACATAAGCTTGCTGCTTAAGAACCACTGATATATGATTTAGAACTTCAGTATCATTACTCTAGTTTCGTACCGATCGAAAGCAACATGTTAATAAGTACGTATACAATACTATAAATATCGAATATTCTAATACACAAACACACTCAAAATCGAACGTATGGCTAGATATTGATCTCTCTTCGTTGACACACATTTTAAATGGAAAGACACACTTGACTGAATCCAGTACATTATTCATACTAATTTTATTGACGTTGGAGAAACAGAAAGCAAACTTCATCCAAGAAGGAATCGAACTCAGAATGTAGAGACACATATGATAATTTAATGTGGAGGCTGCTACATCTACCATGCCATCTTCTTCATATCAATAACTGTGCTTTCATAATTATTAGATAACTAGAAAGACCTATGGAAATTCCACGATTTATAAATTGATCTTATTCCTATTACGATGCATAAAACATTTCGATTTGTTTTCGATTTCCTTCCAGAGTCAAAGTTATTGAAAGTTTAACACTGAAACTTGTTTTATTTTAGAGAGTGGGGCGCAACGAATAATATTGATTTCAAATTTTGACACAAGGTCAGCAAGTTCGGGGCACAACTGGTATTTATTTTATCGATCCCGGAAGTATGAAAGGCAAAGTTAACCTCGGTGGAATTTGCACTTAGAACGTAAAGACAGACGAAATGCCGCAAAGCATTTTGCCTGGTGTGTTAACGATTCCACCAGCATGTCGCCAAGCACAATGAATAATCTTTTCTAGTGGAAGCGCAAGGCCTCAAATTTGGGAGAAGGGATAAAGGTATTAAGCCGATTACATCGACCTCAGTGCGTAACTGGTACTAATTTTATCGATCCCGAAAGGATGAAGGGCAAAGACGACCTCAGCGGAATTTGAACTCAGAACGTAACAGCAGACGAAACACCGCTGAGCATTTCGCCCGGCGTGCTAACGATTCAGCCAGCTCGCCGCCCAAAGAACAATAAATAATATTTACTGCATTTTTGACTTTAAGAAAAAAAAATGGCAAATGTTCACTACCTTACAAGAACTATATCAGCTCAGTAAATGAATTTCTCTATAATCTCGTAAATTCATTAAAATCGTTATAAAATATTCAGAACTGTATTTAAAAAAAATTATCTCCGTTCTCTTCGAGCATGCAGAAGAGAAATTTAGGTGGGGCATAACGAGTAAGACAAAGTAAGGTAAATCTGCCTCTTCAGTTTTCGAGAATTACATCTGAAAAAGACTCATACACATCAATATCCATCCTTTGACATAAAAAAAAAATCAGAAATGCTACAAAAACTAAAAATGCCTGGGTCAAATGAAAGATGATCTTGGAAAAATAGCACATGACGAAACTTGACTAAATCTAAAAAATCAACGTAAAATATTCTCAATAGCTTCTTCCCGATCTGCTGGAGTGGCCATCTTCCTGATATATTTATGCACCATGCAGTTAAAGAGAAAATATCGAAATTAGTCATTATTCATTTTGCTTCACTTTAGACGACATTTTTTGAAAATTATCAAATTATACATTAGTGTGTGTGTGTGGGGGGGGGGGGGGAATTGCCTTGGAATCCAAAAGAGAAATAAATATTGATTGCTGAACACTTAAAATTATCCAGATATTGTTACCTGAATTACAATCGGGTCAAAGTTGAAGAAAAATTTTTTGTAAACAAAGTATCTGTCACCTGACTATGTTCCACACTTTCTCAGCTTCAACAACAACTATGTTGATCAATTTTTCACTCTCAGTGATGATGCAACGGTACAAAACGATGATGCAATACTTTCAATAACAATTGTTTCAAACAAGTAGAAAGAAAATATAAAGTCAGAAGCTATCCATTTTGCCCCACCCGCTATTAAAAAATGGGTGGTAATCTGGCAGAATCGTTGCAACATCGGATAAAATGTTATGCAATAACATTCATTATGTTATGTGATATGTTATGCAATAACATTCCAGCTCTTTACGTTCTAAGTCCCAAATCTCTCCAATGTCAACTTCGGCATTCAGCCTTTTGTAGTCAATAAAATAAAGTACAGGTTAAGGGATGGGAATCGATTTAATCGAATAATCATTTCGCCCCCACATAAAATCTCTCCCCTGTGACTTCGTTAAAAGCAATTATGTGTAACGATTTATAAGTAGCAAAATAAATGAGAGGAAGAAAAATATTGTTGATTGAAATGGCTCGTTATTTTCATCGTTACAATGTAAGATAAAACTTTTTAGAGCTGTTGTTAAACACAAATTATTTGCCGGTCCTTTATCCATTCTGTAGGTAGTTAACTTCATGTGTGAGTGACTGCTAGAAGACCAGTGGGAAAAGGAGAGACAAAAAGAATAAGAGAGTCCAGAGAGGGCAAAAGCTGTGTAGTCCCTCGCCGTCGGTACCGAAAGAAAGAACTGAACTTGGTTACTGTATTTATATAAAGAAAGCTGTAGATCAGAGAACAATGGAGAGTAATGGGTTTATTTTCCTCGAACTGTATTTAATGCAAGAATATTAACTTAAACAGCAGAACTTTACTAAGTATGACAGTAGAGTCATAAATTTTTTAGTGCAAAAGCCGAGAACAAAAGGAAAGGAAGTTATGTAAAAAATGTAGAATCGGTTTCGAATCCTGGCTTAAAATCTAAGAAGCTATTCGTTACATATGTTAAAAACTTTGATTTTGTTACCTATTTGTTCATAAATTAAAGCTTATTAAAACCGTTACACTCGAACACCCATCGTGTCAAACGACATTATTTTTACTAGCAAATCTACCGATCTACGATGGAGGCATAAGATGAAGGAGAGAAGTCATAACAGCAGTATGCATTGAGAAATGTGTTAATGGACTTGATAGATTACTGGGTGATGTCTTAGAGAAATCACATTATTGTTGGTGATACAGCATTCTATTACAACTATATGACATGTGTTTGTGACTAAGTGACGTGTGATGATGATTCACTCCCGAACTAAAATAAGCTCCCAGCCTCCGTATCATGAATAGTTATGTGGATCACTCCTAACGAAAGCCAGAGCTTCCTTCGACCACTACATAAAAAAGTATTAAGAAAGAAATGTCATTTAGATATACTTTTTACACTATTTTACGCTTGTGAGCAATTTAATTCACCCTTATACATTCAAAGTTCACAAATTTCCTTATTTAAATTATGAATCATATTCTTTTCGATAATATCAATATGATTACAAAACTTCTTTGTAGATGATATTTTCTGTTTGGTGGACATTAATTTTCAAATTACTGGAGTCCATTGCTCTACTCATAGCGACGTATAACTGGCCGTGTGTAAACATCGGCGTGGGTAAAAATACACCAACACGATCTAAAGTCTGGACCTGTGTTTTGCTTGCTGTGAATGCGCGAGCAGAATCTTTAGGAATCTGCCCATCTACGATACGAAATTAAAGGATAGTATCGCAAATCTAGACCCTTATAGGAAAATGTGGTTTGCACTTGCTGGGTGCTTCACAATTCCATACATAATTCATGGAAGGAAAAAGGTTAAATGAGTATCAGTGCCAGAAGGAAACGAGAGACACAACCGGTAGAAGGTTTAAGAGAAGATTCTATTTATATGTTAACATGCGTGTCTGTATGTGCGACATATAAACATAATAATAGACAAACCCGCATGAATATAAAATGTATGTGTAAAACATAGGTGTATGCGTGTGCAATAAGTTCAGAGCATAGAAAGAGTCTATAATATGACGTTAGAAGAATGTCCAGACACAAGGATGATAAATACCAGTTCGTAGTCAAGGTACACAGTAGTTGAAATGCTGTATCAAGACGTTGAGGCGGCAATGCAGAGCCGGGGAGAGGCACATGTCGTACAAGAAGTCGTGGCTTCAATGCTGCTGCAGGTTACTTGTTACAGGAGTTCTCACAGGTTGTATTTGCTGTTAACCATGGTGAAGCATTTCACAAACAGTGTGGAGATAGAACCTGTGCGAGCGTTGCTGGTGGTGTGTACGTAGAGAAGTTGGTGTAGTTCAAATTTTGGCATAAGGCTGAGCAGCTATGGAGAGGTGTAAATCGATTACATCGACCTCAAGTGCTCAAATGGTACTTATTTTATAGACCCGGAAAGATGAGAGATTAAAAAAAAATCGACATTAGCGGAATTTGAATTAAGAACGATGAAATGCCGCTAAGCATTATGACCGACCTGCTAACTGTTCTGCCAGCTCACCGATTTACACGTAACATATATATTAAAATATTTAAACTACAGCTCTGCCTATCCTGCTACCAAGAATTAAAATTTATTCGCTGTTCTGTTGATATACAAAGGAGATAGACAAATTCGAGTTCTACAAAATAACGAGATATTTGTGTTAGAAATAACCAGGGGAGAGAGAGAGAGAGAGGTCAGATGTCGCATTTTCTCCGACAAATAACTTCCATATTATTATCAGAAAGAAAAAAAAAAGGACAGAACAGCTAGTTTTCGCATTATCTTTGTAATTGGTAAAATTGTTTCAGTCATATATGAAATAATATTAAATAGAAGTTTGGTAGAATGTCCTTGGAGTAATATTTAGAATTACTTTGATCGAATGACATTCTAAATCTTTCAATAATTTGTCTTTTTATATAAACACGAAGACAGAGAATTTTAAGAGTGTGGGGACTACAATGGCGGCCATGTTTCTTATCACAAGAACATGAAAGACAAATTTGTGAAACGTAGTTGTAAATGTTTCTAACTACATCAATCGGAAAACAAAGTCGTTCATTCTCTGCGGGATTAGAACTGAGAACAAGCAGATCACTGAATTAACCCCCCCCCCCCACACATGTTATAGATCATTAAAATATTCATATATTCTTGGTGCATAGAGAAGTAAATAGCTGAATAGATAAGGCATTGTTCAACACAGGACCAGATTAACTTCGTAACTTACATTGACTAACTAGCATTAAGACATAACTGCTGAATATGTCAAAAATATATATCAGCGACAGAGGCAGTGTTAATATAGAAAGATAATATTTATCCCCACTTCAACGTGGATGTCCTGTTTAGACAGACTATACTGCGGTAGTTACCATGAGAGAGACTCATATTGGCTTTTGGTGGAAAATACACTCTTGTTTATATCGCTAGCAGGGTGATAACTCCCGCCATCTCCAGCGCCGAGACTACCAGATCACGTGATTTCGACCTTCCTTGGTATTGTCAGTGATAGATGCCCGACTGCTAGAGATCGCAGGGACTCATTTCTCACCAGCGATATATAAAATAACATGTGTATGTGTGTGTGTGTGTACTTTTATTCTTTTACTTGTTCCAGTCATTTGACTGCAGCCATGCTGGAGCATCACCTTTAGTCGAATGAATCGACCACAGGACTTATTCATTGTAAGCCTAGTACTCATTCTATCGGTCACTTATGCTGAACCGCTAAGTTACGGGGACGTAAACACACTAACATCGGTTGTCAAGCGATGGTGGGTAAACAAACACACAAACATATACATCTCTCTCTCTCTCTCTCTCTCTCTCTCTATATATATATATATATATATATATATATATATATATATATATACGACGGGCTTCTTTCAGTTTCCGTCTAGCAAATCCACTCAAGGCTTATATATATATTGTGTGTGTGTGTATCTTTGCGTCTGTGTTTGTCCCCACCACCGCTTGACAACCGGTGATTGCGTATCTTTATGCTCCCGTAACTTAACGGTTCAGCAAAATAAGTACCAAGTCTAAAAAAAAAAGTATATGCGTACTGAGCTCGATTCACTCGACTAAAAATTCTTCAAGGTGGTGCTCCAGCATGACCGTAGTCTCACGACTCAAAACAAGTAAAAGATACTTCATGATTGATTTTTATCCTCTGATCATGATATTCTAAAAGGTCCTCTACATATCCGAATCTCAAACGCTCATAATCTATTTGACGATAGTTTCGCTAATGTCCACATTTCAACTCCATAAAACAGAATGGACCATAACACTTTAATGTTTGTCCGTTTTCTATATTAATGTTTCTTTGTATTAACATGTTCGGCATTTTGTCAAATCATTTTCTAGCTCGTTCATTCTTTTGATTTCTGCTTTACATTTCTTGTTTTCTGACTGTATATATCCCCGCTATATACTACCTTTGCTGTGTGTCCAATTGGATTTCCGCCATTGAAATATTTACTTTCAGTGACGGCCGTTAGACATATTTAATTTTATCATATTGTTATTGTTGTTGTTGAACCCCCTGATTATCTCTGATTGAACAGATCTGTGATAAAAAGCATTCTAACCAAATCTATTTTTTTTTTATATTTGTCATCCACCTCGTGTTTATTCGCTGATGGAAACCATTATACCAGAGTAGTCAATATCTTGGTTAATAATAAGGCGGCGAGTTGGCAGAAACGTTAGCACGCCGGGCGAAATACTTAGCAGTATTTTGTCTGTCTTTACGTTCTGAGTTCAAATTCCGTCGAAGTCGACTTTGCCTTTCATCCTTTCAGGGTCGATAAATTAAGTACCAGTTGCGTAATGGAGTCGATCTAGTCGATTAGTCCACTCCCCCAAAATTTCGGGCCTTGTGCCTAGAGTAGAAAAGAATATCTTAGTCAATAAAAAATGCCGCAAAATGCTTAGCGACATTTCGTCCGTTTGTACGTTCTGAGTTCAAATCCCGCCCAGGCCGACTTTACCTTTCATCCTTTCGGGGTCTATAAAATAAGTACCAGCTGTAATCGACTTTCCCCTTCCCCCAAAATTTCAGGCCTTCCTATAGCAGAAAGGAATATTTTCACGCATAGATTCGGACGCGCCATTTAAGTCTTTGTATAAAATGGAATAAAGATAGATTTAATTTTGTCATACGGTATAAACATTTAATATAAGTGTCAATTTTTGGCACAAGGCAACAGGTTCGAGGGATGGGCTAAGTCGATTAAATCGACCCCAGTGCTCGACTGGTACTTAGTTTATCGACCCCTGAAAGATCAAAGGCAAAGTTAACTTCGGACAAAATACCGCTAAGCATATGCAGTGGATCTTGCATGCATGAAGTGGATTCGATCCACCATAGCCAAATTTAAATTAACACTGCAACAGAACTTTTCCCACGGTGGAACAATAATTTTTCTCTCACAGCAGTTTAATATTTTCCAGATGCCTTTAGCTAGGCCGAAACAATGTCTTCACCACTTGACCCTTTCTAACCTCTTCTACTCCACTAAAAGCTAGAATATAGATAATAAGACCACCAACTAAATCTATTGTTCTCAATAATATATCTATCCTTCTAGATAGTTATAAAACCAAGAGACCCCAAGCAAAACGGCAGTAGTCACTTGGTGACAACAGAGCGAAGCAACTAGTGACAGCTCAATTAGTGAACGGACATCTAGAGTCATGGTCAGAAGCAGACAGCCACTAAAGACAAACGACCAGAGGGAGAAAGAAGGTTACAACCAACCAACTATGAGACACAACTCCCTCTACTCTATAATTTTCACTAGCTCACTTTCTTTTCTCTGTAACATTACCATATCTCTTGTACACACATATACAAGCCGAAATTAACTCTTTACCTTGCATGCTTTACGAACTGTATTATACTATTACACTAACCTACCCGTCGTGGTATGGCATTTATTAAAGTAACGGTAAATAAATATTTCTTTACAACTTCGATCACTGTTCATCGTTCATCTTACAACCGTTACACATATATACATATTAATGGAAATGTATAGTATTATATATCCATTACGGTCGATCTTACCAAACAGTTTCGCACTGGAGGTCCAACAGGATGTTATATAACTCCACGCACACACACACACACACACACACACACAGATGTGTGTGTGTAAATGAAAGTAATGAGCTGCTTCTTTTTTTATCTATGTCTATCTAGTACACGTATTCACATAACAAAAATCCTACATGATTACGTAGAGAGAGAGATAGAGAGAGAGAGTGTGTGTGTGTATGAGAGAGAGGCAGACAGACAAGAGACAGACAGGCAGACAGATAGACAAATAGGCTGATAGTGAGTGAGAACGAGAAAAGTTAAAAGGCTCTATTACTTTCACAATGTTCTTTTATTTAAAACATTCATTCACACATCCTACCGCATAGTTTCATCAATGTTTCCCGGACTAATTTAAAAAGGATATCTTAATTAGCCTAAATTTGTATCCGTCTTCAAATCGATATTCTGACTAAGTTTTATCCAGCACTCCATTTACCGCCCCTTGTTTCCCCACACACCCTTCATCTTCCGTTGCCCCAATTTTTTCCCTCCAAAAACATCGAGGTTAAAGGTTAAAACTACTAAACGAAACTCTTGAGATGCGATTAATGTGTCACTTGTTTTTGTTGCTGTTGTAGCAATCATTGTAGATTATTTTAATCCCCCTCCTCCTGTTCATCATCATTACCATCTGAACGCTACCACTGCCGCCGTCATAACCACCTCTACCACCACCACCATCATCATCAACTACTGAGGGAATATCTGTGATCGATCGATCTGCTGAAAATAGCAGCTAAATCACACCGTATTATCTAAAAAAACATTGGACACACGCACACACATTAAGACGGCACTGCCACAACTGGAACGCCTTGTCCTGGAACTAATAACAGAAGCAATAGACTTCTTCTCTCGCTTTCCTCTCTTCGTTTTCCATATTTTCAGCACCACTGCTACCCCATCCATCACCACCACCGCAGCAGCCACCAGTACCACCACCATCACGACCAAGCAACCTAATATTACTGCTGCATATTTGAAAAAAAACCATATTTGTTCCTAATAAATTAATTAATTTGTTGCATTAACGGAGTAATTAATTGGGCGAAAAAAAGAACCTCAAAAAGTTTAGCACCATACAAACGTTGATCCTTAAAATCTGTCAGTCCAAGCCATTCCGAGATCGTAATGGTGGATGTTGTACTGATGGCTTCTCATTTTGTCATAAATCAAAGACCACGCCTTAGAGTGAACTTTCTCTCTTCCAAACCAGAAGAATATTATGGCTTCCAACGACCATCAACCCTTCTACAAAGTTCAAGTGAGACTCACAACCAGAGCCATCTCAGCATCATTATAATAAGACCCTGAGCTAGTCAATGTACTAGGTCCTATGGTGTTTAGTTATTGATAGCAAACCACTGCATACATAGATCGGATTTGACGTACAGGTTTTTGAATTAATTTTTTTAACTAAACACTTTGAAACTTCGGATACTGGTAGAATGTATTATGTAGAACAGGGTTTACTATTAACGGTTTTGACAAAATTTTGTATTTTGGAAGTTATTTCGAGTTAAAGTTGTCGTATTTGATGATGAGCCGTGCCTCACGTGGCCTGTTTCTCGTAAGAGATTGTCTATGCTTGCACTTCATACTTTTCCGCAAAAACTCTTTATGTACAAATAAATTGTACCGCTCCATACACTACATTGACATACTCAGCACATGTTACATTGACACTGCAAGTGTCACACAGTCCTGTTATACATACACTTAACTCACTCACACACACGCGCGCACACACACACATGTTCGTCCGTCGGAGCGCAGCGGACTATCTACTCATCCTTATGGATGACTTGCGCAGTGACTCAGTCTAAAGCGGATGAGAGTTGCGCATTGCCAATCTCGCTCTCTCGTCCGGGTCCATCTTCAATCGAGCAGCAAGGCCAGGCCAAGACGACTGGGGATGGAGATGGATGTAGTAAATGACGAATATGCCTCGGTGACTTTCCTGCCTCATCTTGCGCTCTGCAGTTTACTATGCGTTTCTGCAGTCCCCTTCCCCTTCTTTGAACCGTGAAAGTTTCTCCTGCAGAACCCTCCAGATCCATGTTTTCACATGCATAGGCAGGTAAGCCCTAATATTTCAATAAACCCTTAGCTAGGACCCCCAACAAGTGCTACTACTCAGGGTCAGAGTTAACATGGGAACAGCAATGGGTAAAAAGTGGTTCCGCACTACTCAAACCCCAGGAACTCTCGAACTAGGGTTCCACTACCGGATGCAGATTAAAGTAATATTCAGTTCATTACATACGCACGCACACACACACACACACACATACACACATACACACATACACACACGCGCGTGCTACACTTACATACAGTTCACCGTTACATACACTACCCTGAGACATAAGCTTCGTTGATACATACACTTCATTTATACACACAGATACTGCACCATCATATACATTACACTGTCACATACATACATACATACATACATACATGTATGCATGCATACATACATACATACATACATGTATACATACATACATACATACGCGAATACGCGTGCGCACACACTACACAGTTACGTACACTATACACACACACAGTTCACGGGCACTTATGTCGCACATACACACAACATATCTTTATGCCATATTGAACTTCAAATCTTCCAAAATAGCTGCAGATCTCGAGGCTGTGTTTAATTAATGCATTGTTTTACTGGTTTCTTTGATACAACGAATAAAACGCGACAATGATGGTGATGTCAGTGGTAATGATGATGATGATGATGATGATGACGGTGATGATGATGATGATGATGGTGATGGTAGTGATGGTGATGGTAGTGATGGTGATGATGATTGTAGTGATGGTGGTGTAGCGTTGATGGTGATGGTGGTGGTGGCGGTGCTGCAGCTGATAACGATGATGATGATGATGATTGTAGGGATTGGGTGATGGCGGTGATGGTGGTGGTGGTGATGATGATGACGATGACAGCGGCAGCAAATATTTATAAAATTCAGTCAAGTATTAGAAAAAAAAAAGCATTGTTTAAGAAACAATAAGACAGTGCCATACTCCACTCCACATTTGCATCTACCATAAAGTCATATTTTTTATTGAGATCTTACATCACACTCAATGTACATTTAAATTAATCAGAACAGTGGCCCTTAAATTTTTCACATCTAAGAACCCTTTTTATTCATATGAATTTTTTTTGAGAGCCCTAACTCTTAAAAAGTTCATTTGCTTAATAAACCAATTTTATCGTTTATCTTTTACTTGTTTCAATCATTGGATTGCGGCTATGACGGGTTTTAGTCGAACAAATTGACCCTTGTACTGATGCTTTGTTTTTTTTTAAAGTCTGGTCCTTTTTCTACCGGTCTCTTTTGCCGAACCTTTAGTTTAGGGAGCATAAGCAATCCAACAACGGTTGTCAAGCGGTGGGGATAATGACAAACACAGACACAATGGCACAAACACAGACCCAATAGCACACACACACACACACACACACACACACGACTTCCACACAGTTTTTGCCTACCAAACTTACTCACGAGGCATCGGTCAACCTGGAGCTATAGAAGACGCTTGCCTAGGTGCCATGCAGTGGGACTGAACCTGAAACCATGTGATTTCAAAGCGAGATTCTTAACCGCACTGCCATGCCTGCACCTAATTTTATTAATTAACAATCAATTTCTTTACTCAGTTTCATCTCTTGACTGAAAGATACACCTAACTGAGTAATTACATGTATCTAAGTAATTATACATTTAGCAAAGCAGCCTTAAAAATTATTCAAACACAGGCCATAGAACTCCTTTTGTGGACTTCCAAGTGTCAGCAGATCCCAGATTAGGAACTGCTGAACAAGAAAATGAATATTTATAGAGAGAACTGTTAGTGCTAGTTCTTGGAAAGTAAATTTGACCCCCCCCCAAAAAAAAAAACCTTTCGTTTTTAACACTGAAGACTGATACATGCATCTTCCAATAATTTTACAATTTTTGGTGCTTTTTGTGAGTGATAGTAAAGCGATTGCTGTAAACAGAACCGAGACGAGAAAGTTTTTTTTCTTTGCAGAGCCCAAGTAACATCCAGTATATATTTAGATACAACTATTCCGATAAACATTATTGCACAGAACCACAAAGACTTGTTTTATATGACCTCTACTGCAAAGAACATTCATCTCTGCTGACCTTGCAATATAAAATCAACATATAGAGAAATGTGTTACGCTTTCGCTTTAAACATTTTGCTGAATGTAAAGGGAACTCCGTAAGACGTAACAAGAAGCTTGATGAAGTTCACTGATTTATATAGCATTATACATTACTTTCTCTCCTTTCTTCTTCTTCGACCGACACAGGCTCATTCTGTCCAAAGCCAGGTTTCTTTCTTCGAGCATGAAACTAGAGTAGTTTCTCGCAAACAAGATAATGTGTGATATATGTTTGTGTATGTGCATGTATGTATTCATGAATGTGTGTGTGTGTGTGTGTGTGTGTGTGTGTGTGTGTGTGTGTGTGTGTGTGTGTGTGTGTGTGTGTGTGTGTGTAAACGATTCCAGTTTGGTAATTCTGTGAATCCATAATTATGGAGGAACTTCATTTCGAATCTATAGTACTTTGTAAATGGATTTATTCATAGTCTTATAAGACAGCCTCTATTGTTACCGATTATTTAAACAACTTATTTAAATAATCGACAGCATGAAACCCTGGGTAAACGATTCGAAAAGCTTCTGCTTCTAATAGAATATATTCAAACTTTATTTTATGAATTGGATACCTTTTTTTCTCTTCGTTTGTAAAATGCAAACGCTAACCACTACACACACACACACACACACACACACACACACACACACACACACACACACACACACACACACACATACACACACACACACACACACAATATATATATATATGTATGCTTTGCATGTGTGTGTGTATATATATATATATATATATATATATATATATATATATATATATATATATATATATACCTTTTTCTTTTACCAGTTTTTGTGCACTTTTTTCTTTTGGGATCTATTTACTCTCTCTCTCTCTCTCTCTCAGTCTCTCTCTCTCTCAGTCTCTCTCTCTCAGTCTCTCTCTCTCTTAGTCTCTCTCTCTCAGTCTCTCTCTCTCTCAGTCTCTCTCTCTCTCAGTCTCTCTCTCTGTGTCAGTCTCTCTCTCTGTCAGTCTCTCTCTCTGTCAGTCTCTCTCTCTGTCAGTCTCTCTCTCAGTCTCTATCTCAGTCTCTCTCTCACTCTCTCACTCACTCTCTCCATCTCTGTTACTAGCTCTCTCTCCGTCTCTCACCATCCAAACTCGCATTCAATCATTCGTTGCCTGTTTCCCCCATAATCCTTTCTTCATCCGTTTTGTCGATAACTCTCTTTTCCTTTCCTATCAAGTTTTCTTTATGCAGCCCCCCTCCCCCTCCACCGCACACCACTTTCACTCACCATTTCTCTCTCCCCCCGCTCTCTCTTTGTTGATCTTATACATATAATCTTTCTCCTCCTCCTCTTCCTCTTCCTCCTCCTTCAATGCTGTTATCATTCTTCCTTACGGATCGTTAATTTCTGAATCATTTCCCCATCGATCCGACTTGTATCCAGTCTTTTTACTGAATGTTAGCTGTACTTTCTTCCTCAACCATTTATTTATTCATTATTATTATTATTATCATTTGTAACCCTTTTAAGATTTGACGTGAACGTAATCCCTATTTCACTTAATTTTAGTTCGTTTCAACAATATTGATTTTTTTTTTTTTATCCAATACAAAACCCGGGGCTCGTTCTTTCTGTTTACTTTTTTTTGTTTTTTTTTTGATAGGAGAGAAATAAAATCACATGAAACAACTCCAGTATATTCGAGTTAACGAGGGAGACTCTACGTAGTCGTTCAACCTGCTAGAAATAACAGCCAAATTTCACTCATATCTCACTCTACCATATAAAACGAAAAAAACCAAATTATTAAAGGAAATTTTGAACATTGTAGTCTGTAATCTTTCGGTATTGGTGGACGACGTCATTCACCCACACACCCTTCTTTTATGCCATAGATAAAGAGACTAGGGTATAATAAAGGGTTGTAGCATTGGTTATGACAAAAGCTTGCTGTCAGTTATTTATACATAATTTATTACTGTTTTTTTTGGGTTTTTTTTTAAAAGAGGCTTCATGGAATACAGAGTCAGTCTTATATGAGCATCGTGTTTTACAGGTGTTGGGGATCTTATATATATTGATGATTAGGCTGATTTTTCACATCGCTGCAGTTATGTATGGCCGCATTGATTCTTCATCCATCTCCGAGTTGAGTATAGAGTTGTAAAAACAGCTATTAGGAGAACCGTGCTGGTTTGAGTATGAAGCTGTGAAAACAGCTACGAGCGGGAAATTCACCAGGGACCGTAACGCACCGTGTCCCAATTCACTCGGCCTTCTCGCACCAAAGGCTCTGTATTTAAGGCCTTCGTTGAAAGAAGATTCTAGAACTTATGTGAACAACAAGTTCTAATTGGCTGAAATGAGGTCTGCACACAATAAACTCGTGATTTACATGTGATTGGAAATAGAGTTGGAAAAACTACTGCTATAGGGTGAATAACGTTGTCTCCTCATACGACACTCCCTAGACCAATACCAAAGGAATTCCATGTAACCCGGGCTCTACAGTACCTGAAAAATGTGGGATGGTCATTGCTGGAGTGTCCACGGTCATCGAGGCAAAAACAAAACAAACTTGATTTCTGCGTGATTTGAACTTAGCCAAGAGTTTAACCAGCGTCGCGGAAGGCACTGAATTTCTGATTAACTTGCTGTTTATAGTCGTATAAAAAAGTGAAAGTAAATGGTCCTAAAAATGTGAAAGTAAATTGCGATACAAACCACAAATATCAATCCCTAAATTTCATAAATAAAAGATGAAAAGAACATAAAGAACTCCATCATTATGCCACGTCCGCAGGCAACTACATGTATATGTACCTTCGTTGTAATATGTTAAGTATTTCAAAAGTAGCTGCTGAAGTACTAGAAATACTGTTCCAATGTACGTTTTATACATTGGTTATGTCTCATTGTTTACACGAAATTATGGGATGTCACTGTTGTCACTTCAGTTTTCTATTGCAATTTACTTTCACTTCCTAACGTAACATGCACGTTAACTCGGGCGACTACGTAGAGATTCCCTTTGAGATGATCTCCAATGGTGGACGTCACATATTTAATATCATTGTTAAATCTCCAGGACCAGACAATATTTCAGCTCCGATCAGATACCGATTTTCTGTAAAGCTCGAGTGGTTACTCAACTTTATGGGGGAAATACAACACAAATTTTTTTGACAAGCGGTCATCGAAGTGGCTAATATCAGCGCCGCCACCCAAAATATTAGCGAAAATTTGTAGACCTCTCATCGTTATTAATGAGAGGACAAAAATGAATTTGTCTACGGACCTTTTATTTCTTAGAATCACGGCTATAGAAATACCATCGTAATTTTATTAAATATGGCTACTTAGTATTTTTATTATCCCCATAAGCCTCACCCTCACCATAAGAAAAGGTGTCCTAGACCAAATAGCAGAATAAAAAGGAAAAAAAAAAAAAACGCTATGAGTGCAAGAGATTCATACATCAGTTAACTTACAGTCGTAAAAAAGTGAAAGTAAATTGCAATAGAAACAGGAAGTGACAATAGTCTCTTACGCACATGTACATTAGTTGAATTACTATCGGTAGAATCAAATCCGGGTGAATCGACAGGAACAATGCTACCGCTTCCCGACGGTTCTTTCTCCGTAGCTCATTAACCGTGCAGAATTATTACTCTCACGTTGGCTATCAAACGTCGACATGTAAGCCATTGAATTGCCTTCTCAGTAATGTTCATCGCTGGATAAATTGCGTTGGGACGACATACGTCTGCTGCTATTTCTGAAATATTTAACATATCATTAGAATGTACTATACATATAGCTATCTGCAAATGTGACATATTGCAATCTTCAACTAACAAATTGTAGTTACTTCTTTTGGCGATCTTTCGGTACTAGATCCCATAACTTCCGGTTTTAAATATATAATGTATATATAATGTAATATAGGTGTATAAAGGTTGGCGTTACACACATATATATATATACACACACACACACTATATATATATGTATATATATATATATATATATATATATATATATATATATATATATATATATATATATATGGCGTCACATCTCTCTCTCTCTCTCTCTCTCTCTCTCTCTCTCTATATATATATATATATATATATATATATATATATATATGCATAAAAGACGAATCCACATTCAACCTTTATACACCTATATTACATTATATACACATTATATATTTAAAACCGGAAGTTATGTGATCTAGTACCGAAAGATCGCCCTTGCATCTTCTCTGCAATTACGATAGCCTCAGCTGTTTCCCCAACTTTATCGTGTATAATACTTCTCTGCTCGATTTATCCCTCTCTTCTCATGTCTCAGATCACGCTCTGAATATTTATTCTAACCTTTGTCTCTCCAGACCTGCAACCCTCACTGTGCACGTCTTTTACTTTACACTTTTTTCTTCTAAAGATTTTGATCTATAAAATTTCAATTCGAACATATAAATCATATAGACAAGTCACGTCATAGCAAACGGCCTACCTCTTCCCTACCTAATTGATAAACAAAACGAACAACTCCATTTTCAGTTCGTTTCAGTAATAGAAGTGAACTTTGATCAATTCGGAATATGTTAATTTTACAATGAAATATGAATGAATATTTCAGTGTAAAGATAAATTTAGAGCGCTCTCTCTCCCTCTGTCTCATTACCCTTTTCCGTTCTCACTTTCTCCTATATCGCTCTTTCTATGTGGATGCTTGACATGAAAGTAAGAGCAGCCAAAATATCCCTAAAATCGAACTCTACTGTCTTAATGATAAAAAAAAAAAAATGGTAAGAACTGGAACATCATTGCTCATAAGTTAGCTCAATCAGGGATGGCACTTAGTCTAATCACCAAAAGGAACTTTCAATATCTCAAACCTTTTAGTCAATACACTATATCTTACTTCTCTCTTTATCTTTTACCCCACCTTCATGCCCCTACACATACATACACAAACAAATACATACGCATACACATATACGCACACACTGATACTTATTCTCATGTACCTACGCTGTCACAGTGGAGGCGCAATGGCCCAGTGGTTAGGGCAGCGGACTCGCGGTCATAGGACCGCGGTTTCGATTCCCAGACCGGGCGTTGTGAGTGTTTATTGAGCGAAAACACCTAAAGCTCCACGAGGCTCCGGCAGGGGGTGGTGGCGAACCCTGCTGTACTCTTTCACCACAACTTTCTCTCACTCTTACTTCCTGTTTCTGTTGTGCCTGTATTTCAAAGGGCCAGCCTTGTCACACTGTGTCACGCTGAATATCCTCGAGAACTACGTTAAGGGTACACGTGTCTGTGGAGTGCTCAGCCACTTGCACGTTAATTTCACGAGCAGGCTGTTCCGTTGATAGGATCAACTGGAAGCCTCGTCGTCGTAAGCGACGGAGTGCCAACAACAAAAACGCTGTCACTGTCCCGCCTTTTCCTATCTTTCTCGTCGCCCCCACCATACTTGCTCTGCCACCGACTCCGTTACTCCCTCGTTCAGTCTACTCATCCTTTTACTCTCTCGTCGTTACTGATCAGTCATTAATTACCTCAACACATACAAATACATTATAGTTCGAATATTCTCTCTCACAGTCATTCACTATGTGTGTGTCTCTCCTCCTTCTTTCCTTCATTATTTTACTTCTTCTTCTTCGTCTTTGTCTTCTTTCTCATCCACCCGCCTTTCCATTTTCCCTCGTCTTACCGCTATCTCCATTTACATCTGCATTTATCAATAATCTTATCCTCTTTATTGATTTTCACCTCTATCCTCCTCTTTTTCTTCTATAATCTTTTTCTCCTTTCCACTCACACATCTGTCTTCCATTTCCTTTTTTCCTTCGACCCTTACTATCCCCAGTTTCTCTCCTTTTATAGTCCCTCTTTCCTCCATCTTTCATCATCTCTCCGACCACCGGGTCGCATAGAAAGAAATAAACTTAAAAATTGTATGTCTTATTTTATTGACAATCGGTGTCTGCAGAGTATTTTTGCATTATATATGTGATATACATGTATTATATATGTAATAAGTAAATTATACATTATGTACTCTGTTGCATTTTGTTACGCACACGATCCTCCGGTTTGTAGAAAAATTGTCTTGCATGAAACCAGCTCATGGTGCAAACACGATTGGAGACCGCTGCGTTACCTTCTTTTGCTTTCAGCCATTGACATACTCTATCGTTATCTTTCTCTTTCTTACTTTTTCACTTGATCGTTTCTCAGTCGCCCTCATTGTCTTTCTTTTGCCAATCTCTCTTTTCTTGTCGCTCCATGTTTTCTCTGCAGTTCACATTTTCTCATATTTCTCATATCTTAGCTACCCGAGCTACCCGAGCTACCCGTATTTCGACAATACTTCGCTTCCGAAACAGAAAAATTAAGAAATACACTAAAATTAAACAGCTGAAGTATTAACCAAAATAGCAAAACAAAATCAATAAGAAAACCAACATTAAACTTATGTGCACGCGCGCGCGTGTATGCGCGTGCGCGTCTGTGAGTACGCGAGTGCGTGTTTTCATATATAGATCCTATATGGATATATATATATATATATATATATATATATATATATATATATATATATATATATGAAAACACGCACACCTATACACCCAGACGCACACATATGCAGCACACATGCAGATGCACGCGCGCGCGCGCGCGCACACACACACACACACATTTCAGAAAGTTACAAAAGTGATTCAAGGACGAAAAGTGTTATGTACTACACTTTCATCCATTGAATCGCTTTTGTAACTCTAAAAATAATAAAAGAGTAAAGAGTATTCTCTTTTTTTTTTAATTTGAGTATTTGAGTTATATTTCTCCTGCTTGTTCTAACAAACCTGTATGCATATAAATATTACGGAGATGTACTTGCATAGCAAGTGACCTGATCTGAGCTCGTGAGCTGAAACAAAAACAATTGGAGCGTTGACAGTGACTTCGAAGTTTCGACCTGTTAAGCAACCATCGGGCTGTGATGCATTCGGTCGATCTTCGCTTTATATAGTATCTGTTGAGATAAATTTTTTTCTGGGATTTGTGGGGTTCGCTTGAATGGTACTTAGTTTGCATTATAGGTTATGATGGAGAGGTGACGTGGAGAACTTTTTATTGATTAAATTTAGGGTTATGCTAGTGTTTAAAATTTATTCATGCGTGTAGAACTTTATCAGATAATTGCGTATATTTAAGTGTATCATCATCAGGTCATAGGATTGTGTTTCTTTTTTTAGTGGTTCACAAAACGGAAGTGGATAGGTAAAGGAAGGTTTTTGGTCTGCGGATGTGCTATTAGTTTTGGTTATCTTTGGTTTCATTGGATTTAATCCTTTGCTTTGACAATGTAAAGGTCCAAGTTCAAAGTTCAGTCCAGTATTTTAAAACTTATCAATTGAGTGAGTCAGCATTTTTTGTAATGAAATTTTTAAGAGTTCACAAAAATAATGCAAGTAGGTGGTATGTTTTAACTGATCAGTAGGTGTCTTCACTTGTTGTATAAAGTATAGATGGCCGAAACTTCGAAGTCACTGTGAATACTATTCTTGTTAGAGGATAATAAATTTGTATTTTACAAAAGTATGGAGTAATCGTTCAAATTAATGTAAAATTGTTTTTATTATAACTGAACATAAGAACAAACTTTAATTATATATGTGTGTGTGCGTGCGCGTGCATACGTGTGTGTATGTGTGTATGTATAGGCAGCTGACGAAGGATTAATTCCAAGTGGCTATCTGTTTTCCTATGTCTTTGTTCCGTAGTCTGTAGTTCATTGTTCTAACGTCCTGTACCCTGATATGCATCTATATACACATGTAGATGTAAGTATGTACATATATGTGTGTATACATGCATATATATTCTTTGTATTATATATATATATATATCTATATATATATATATATATATATATATATATATATATATATATGAGGTTTATTTCCACACAATTAGGAATAAAAGGGAATTGGTTTTGGAGTTGAAAATGTGCCATGGTCTTAAAATGAGTTGTAGTGCTTAAAAAAAAAATTATTTATTGAAATATCATATGGGTTGCAATGGCAAATACAAAAATACAGAAAATGATGAAAATTTAAAAGTAAGCGAATGCGCAGGGAACATTTTCATAGAGAGAAAACATGCTCAAAATTAACAGTTCAATAAGTTTCATAGCAAATTTGCATGGTTCAAGTGTTTAATAAGTCTCACAGCAATAAGAAATATGAATGTTTAATTGTTCGATAAATTTCATAGCAAATATTGCATGCTAGAAATTTTAAATTTGCGTAGATTTCAAAGCAATAAATTATGTCAGCAATTAGATATCTTTTACCTTTTATTTCCTTAAGTCATTAGACTGCCGTGTATTCGTCTTCCAAATCACCCCGCCCTCAAGGCTTTTGTCGGCTCGTTGCTATAATGGACGCCACTTGCCCAGGGTACCAAGCAGTAGGACGGAACGGGGAACCATGTGATTGGGAAGGATGCTTTTTACCACACAGCCTATTCACAGAACCACAAATAATAATAATAATAATAAAAATTTCGCAAGCTCACTCGTGTTGTGTGAAGGAGAATTGTTAATTTTTCTCATGGAACTTGAATTATATTTCAAATCGATTTTGCTTTATATATGTTTTAAGACATGGGCCAAGTCCTGATTGGATACTTTCTCAAAGACGTCACCTGTTTTTGTCCGCCAGTGGTCTAGCGTTCTGGTTGACTGACTGCTGGTTATTTATTGTTTATTATACGCTCTGGTTACTTACTAGCGTTCTAGCTGACTGATTCTCCGAGTATGTGCATTTGTTTATCATACGCTCTGATTACTTATTAGAGTTCTGGTTGGTCTACAGCTTGCTTATAAACTGTTTTGGCCACTTGTTTTTGTCCAGTAGCGGTCCAGTCAATACTGTCCTAAGGCATGAGCACACTGGGCAGTTTCCCGTGGGCCTCGTGGATCTAGGGGACCCAACTTAGATCTTTGTATTCTTTGCTTTGCGGTGAATGAATGAACAGAACTCAGTGCATTGATTTGCCGGAGGACTACAACTCTGTTAAGATAGCTCTGGTTGGCTGATTATCTGTAGACATCATTTCTTTATTAAATGTCCTGGTCACATATTTTTGTCCGACAGTAGCCCAGCGTTCCGGTTGGTTCACTCACGTAAGACGGCGTTTGTTTTTCTGGTATCACGGTCAACTGAATGTTTAACAGTATCACTTGTTTTTTTCTCTCTCAGAGTCCGATTTTAACCAAAAAGCATAATCTGGTTGGTGAATCCTAGAGTGACATCAGCAAATAGTGTCGAATAAGTGTAATTACACAGTGCTTTGAAATTAGGGGTTCGAAAACCCAGATGAAGCCCTTTACCTTAACTTTTGATTTAGAGCTGTTATTTTTGTTGTTATTAGTTGGGTAGCTAAAGGCAGTGAGCTGGAAGACTCGTTAGTGCGCCGGGAGAAATGCTTAGCGGCATTCCGCCCGTTTGTATGTTCTGAGTTCAAAGTCCGCCGAGGTCGACTTTGCCTTTCATTTTTCCGTGTCAAGCACTGGAGTCGATGTAACCGACTTCCCCCCTTCCCCCAAATTTCCAGGCCTTAAGAAGGGATTAGTTGTTTAACCGAGTCGAATATACTGTATTTTCTCATTCTATTGCCCTGTATTTAGTTTTGGTCTATATTCTTAAACACATTTTCCTTATTTAATCGAAGTTGTTCTCAATACATATATAAAGGGGAAATTTGGTATTTGAAATCTTTGTTGGGGAAAGATCTAGATGTTTATTCACGGGTATTAATCTTGTCCTCTGGTCTCGTATATGTTGTCGGTCTATCTTCATTCTGTACTACCCTGTTTGACCAATATAGTGTTCACCACACCCACTGCATTTGATAACAAATTTCTTGTTGCACAAGTGTCATGACTTTTTATATTCATATGTTGAGCAAAATGTACTAAATGCAAAATGATAAAAACGAAAGTAACTTTCTAAATTTAAGGATCACCAAATTAATATGTCAATTCTAATTCAATTTTTTATTTTTGAAAATTATCCCAATTTCAGAAATATAGATGAAAAAAAAAAAAAAAGGAAACACACTAATACATATTTCTTACTCTTTTACTAGTTTCACTGATTGGACTGCGGCCACGCTGGTGCACTGTTTTGTAGGGTTAGTCAAACAAATCAACCACAGTGCTATTTTAAGACTGGTGGTACATACTTTATTGACTTCTTTTTCCGGACTGTTAAGTTGCGTGAGGTTGATGCAAGTTCCGCAATTAAGACGGTTACACTTTTGAACTATTAGGGGTTTTTTTGTGGGTAATTTGATACACGCGCAGGTATGGCTGTGTGGTTAAGAAGTTTAATTCGAAACCGCACGGTTTTACGTTCAGTCCCACTGCGTGACACCTTGGGCTGGGGTCTCCTACTGCAGTTCTAGGACGACCAATCCCCCCCCCCCTTTTTTTTAGTGAATCAGCGATCACTTCGATATCTGACATGTGACATACCGCGAATCTGTTCAGGTAATGTAGGCTTGATGGAGGGAGTGATTAGCTCAAATACAGCACAAACACTTGATCGCTATAAACTAGTCATCTGTGCAGGGTGATCAGCAAGAAATTGCAAAAACCTCGTCTATCGTATAAGACTGGAAACTCCACAGTTATGTGTGTGTGTGTACATATATAAATAGTCTATACATGTATATATACACACACATTTATATACATACATATATTTAATCTTTGTGTGTACATTCATATAGTCTTTCTTTATCTATCTATCTATCTATCTATCTATCGATCAGCCTACTAATAATCTTAGTCACTCTTAAATTGTTGCCGAACAAAAAGATACTTACTATGGTTTAGTTGTTAAGTGCCTACATGCTATGAAATGCCATTTAACTTTTTTATGTTGTTAAACACTGCTTAAGTACTAAAATTGTCACAACGTACGGACATGCACTAAATTATCATTAAAAGAAGGATGCAGTTCATCTAAGTACTTTCATTCTTTGAAAGACACGAACTATTGATTTTCTAATTCGATGTCCAATTCTGAATTCTAATTTTTATAGAGTAATTTCCGCTCAAATCTGATCCCCCAGCTTTATTC
The DNA here is from genome assembly GCF_046866305.1 of Octopus bimaculoides. Lineage (NCBI taxonomy): Eukaryota > Metazoa > Mollusca > Cephalopoda > Octopoda > Octopodidae > Octopus > Octopus bimaculoides. The sequence continues at coordinate 56,743,556 of NC_142939.1, read as the reverse complement.
AAATAATAAAATAAAATAAAATGGCACGTCGGTTTTCGTGCCTATCCTCACCTATAGTCACGAATGTAGGGTAATGACGAAAAGAGGACGAGTGTGAATACAAGCGACTGAAGTGGGGTTCTCCGAAGGATCTCTGGAGTAAGGTTTACTCGACAGGGTGCGTAGCTCGGAAATCATGGAGTCTCTCAAGGTCTTTCCAGATCGAGCAGCTTCTTCTCTGCATTGATAAATCACAGCTCCAGTACTACGGGCATATGATTAGAATGTCGCAGGAAAGAATCGCAAGTCGGATTCTTCAAGAGGAGCCGACCGGCTGGAGATCCAGGAATAGACCGAGAACGAGATCGTTAGATAAAATCCATAGTCTCAATTGGTCACACTTGGGAATCCAGCTGGAAAGTGTATTGGTTGCTTCTGATAGGTGCCTATAGAGGAGCCGCTCGAGAACACTGCCCCCACAACTCACGCAGGAATAGTGAATGAAGAGGGATAAAATGGCAATACTTGCAGATAACAGCGTCTTTTATTAGCTTTTCAGAACTGTTTATCTTTGGATGTTCTCTGAAAAGTTCTTTATTCGAAGGTTTATTCCTCCAAACAGATAAAACGATTACAGTTGTGATAACCGCAACTTAACTCACATTTTCGGAAGCTGGGATAATTCAATCCGTTACGAATCGCTTCAGTTTCACTATATTGTCATCTGTCATTATTTCATACCGGCATACAGACTTATTTTTATAACATATTCTCATATCTTTTAGATGTCTTTGAAGAAATTATTTTCATAGCGTTAATTCTTTTAGTTTTAAATTTAATACTCGTTTTCCAAACACTTAAGCATTATCAATAAATAATTATTCCTTTGTCATTTTCAATAATATTCCTTTGCTATTTTCCTAGCTAGTTTATGCCACGCTACTCAAAATTTTATGTACGCTCCTTGAATATTAAACTTCCCACGTTATATTTTCGTAATTGCCTGAAGATTGGTAACCAAAAACAGGAATAAATTGAAAAATTTCAACTTAAAATACATACATTCATACGTACGTACGTACACACACACATATATACATGTGTGTGTGCGTGTACATACATAGATGCATATATATATATATATATATATATATATATATATATATATATATATATATATATTCACACACAAGCATACATACATACATACGCACATAAAAATGGGTGTGTCTTCATACATATATTCATAATGTGTCTGTGTGGACATCGATACCCGCAACTGGACCAAAGCCAACTGAGGACGGAAACTACTGAAGGTGATCAATAGATCGATTCTCTTCTGATATTACAACTCAAGACATTCCATATGGCCTGTCATCGTCGACTATTGATGGGCTACATACGTCATATATATATATATATATATATATATATATATATATAGTAGGTAGACGCACATAAGCTAATTTTAATTTGATTGCTGAGAGTGCACCAAAGCTCAATAGGTAGTTGGGGCTATGGCTATATGTTTATGTGTGTCTGAGTGTGGATATATATCTACAATATAAATGCGAATGTATATGGTTATGCATGTGTGTTTAGCCTCAAAAGGTTCTGAAATGGTGCGTCCTCGAGAAAAACGAATTTGATTTTCGAAATCTGCGTCCCAAAGACAATGTTGTCCGTAAATAATGATAAAAAAATATAATATGCTACGAGAAATAACTCAATTTTTAGATCTACGAAGCTCATAGTCTTTCTCTTTGTCACCATCAATCTTTCTCTCTCGATTATTTACCTACACTCTCTTTTAATCTCTCTCTTTCTCTGTATATATATATATATATATATATATATATATATATACATTATCTCTCACGCATCACTTTCATTTTGTTTAAAACTTCGTCTTCTAATGTTTACTTTCATTTTATCACAGCTACCACGTACAAATCCTGTCTTTGATTGTGTAAAAACGGTCAAATTTTAAACCTCTATAACATATTTCTAAACCTTTTCCGGAATAAATGAATCGCAAACTCCGATTCAGCGTCAAAAAGTACATCAATACACAAAATTTTGAAAATTTTCCCTTAATTTCAAAATTTCTAGATCTGTGACAGCAACAGAAAAAAATCTCTCTATTTGTTTGTCTCTTTCATTTGTCGCTTTTCTCATTGCAAATTTTGCCCTTTTCTATATATATATTTACCACTCTCTCTCTCACTCTCTAGAAAAATATATACCTCATGCTGAGTGTGTGCGTGTATATGTGTGTGTATGTTTGTCAATGTGTGCGTGTGTATGCATGCGTGTAAAGAATTTCATTAGGATGACAGAGTGATTTAAAAAAGATTTATTTCTTCTTCTTCTTCTTCTCCTTCTTTAGATTTTTTCTTCCTCCTTCCGACGAAGAACTATGCTCGAAACGTTAAACTTTCTCCTTTCAACGAGCGTCCAGTTAATATACTTCTTGTGCACACACACACACACATATATGTATGTATGTATATGTATATATGTATATATATAAGGCTGGGGTGCTGTTGCTGTTTTTACTTTCAGCGTCAGGTTCGGCTCTTTTTCGCTTTTTGTTTTAACTTTTCATCTCTCCACTTTCCTTCTCCAAATCCTATAAGACATCATTTTTTATTGCGTTACTTATACACACGGCTTGTTCTGTCTCGGAGTCGTACGGCCGTTATTATTTTTCGTATATTGTCTATTTCCTTTTGTTTGTATATTCACATTTATATTCGTATCAACTTCCTGTGTCGTGTTTGTTATCGTCACCGTCCTCTACATTCGCTCATTATTCCCAGTAACGTTTTGCTGTTGACGCCAACAAAAGTGAACAATATTATCGTTAAAGACGTAAATTTTTAATGATTTGTTTTTGGACGACAACTGACGAGGAAAGAGTCTGTCCATGTCTTTCATGTGTTCTTTGCTTATTCCTTGTCGTACTTCTGTTTAAATTTTTGAAACGTATATATATATATATCCTTTTTTTCAGCTGTTTCTTCTTCCTACTTGTGTAGAGTCGCTGAAACTTTCTTTAAAAGGAGCGGGTTACACCAAAGTAAGCACATAAATGTGAAACAAGGTGAGAAAAAATGGTACTCGAATACCGGAGGTAGAGTAATATGTTTTATTATTATTAAAGATGCAGAAACACCACAAAAACATCACAATGAACTACTACTCAGAGTTTCACGTTCGAGTTCGTCGGACGAATCTAAGCTGTCCGACGAACGGGAAGATGAAATTCTGAGTAGCAACTTATTGTAATATTTTGCGATGTTTTTGCAGCTTCAATTATAATAGAGCATATTACTCTACTTCCGGTATTCGAGTACTATTTCTCCCCACTTTGTTTCACATTTATGTGCTTACTTTCGTATATATATATATATATATATATATATATATATATATATATATATATAGGGAGAATTCACAAAAAAACAAAACAAAAGAAGACAGGTGGTGTAGACAACAAACAGATGTATTAGTATAACGCTCGGGAAATGAAAAACCTTTAACGTTTCGAGCCTACGCTCTTCCACAGAAAGGAACAGAGAAAGAAACAAGGGGAGAAAATAAAGAATGTGTAGTGGCTAGCGATCTTTCATGGCGAATGCCGGAGAGAAGGGTCACACAGGAGAACTAGGGAGAAGGGGGAGATAATGAAGTAGTAGTGATCCCAAAACGAAGGTGTGCGTGTGTGTGTATAAGAGAGTTTGTATGTGCGTGTGGAAAAGGGCTGGTGATCTTGACGTGTGCGTGTGTGTATGTGTAGGTGTGAAAATGTGGGGCTGGGAAGTGGTCAGTGCTGGTGTGCGTGCGTGGTGGTGTGTTGTGATGTGATGTGTTGTGTGGTATGGTGGTGTATGGTGTAGTGGTGTGTGGTGTGGTGTGATGGTGTTGGGAGGTGGGGGAGGCGAGAGTGGGGAATGCAAGGGTGGGGTGTGGGTTAGGCTGAGGGTGGGGGTAGGGGTGGGGGTGTATATATATAACTACCGATGATCGAACTTTTTATTGAAATTTCAAGAGTTCTCTCCCTTACTTCTTTTGAGTATTATTTTTCATTTATGTTATTTCTCTCTCTCTCACACTCATTTGGGTAGTATGTTCACTTATTTAAGAATTATTTTCAGCTTACTACCTCTAGTATAGTAGCCTGGAAAATTTTCGTCGAGTCGATACCGTTCCTCAACACACAAAATGTTGGTGAAATTGGAGATACAATAAAAGTACTTATTACATTGCAGCGTTTGGAGGACCGAGCTTGGAACATTATGATGATGGTATATCCCGTGCGCGCGCGCGCGTGGGTGTACATATTTATAAATATGCATAACGATAGATTCCTATCTGTTTGTGGTCTATCTCTGTCTATCTTTCCCTCCATGTATGCACATCTGTATACACACAGGCTGGTATGTGTATTATATATATATATATATATATATATATATATATATATATATATATACATACATACAAGCATACTGATATAAAATACTGATATATTTATATTTATATATATAAACTGATGTAATATATTCATATATATGAATGTGTGTATATATATATATTTTTATAGATATGTATATATATATATGTTGTTGTACTTGGGGATGGTCATATTGCCAGTTTAGCCAATAAATATATATATATATATATATATATATATATATATATATCTGAAGATTTTATAGATAGTTTGATGGATATGTTCACCCGTTCCAAATATATTTCAACGTCAATACACCGAGTTCCTGAAGCGGTCATCAGATAACTGAACTAAGTATTCTCCATTGAATCTCTCTCTCTCTCTCTCCCACCATACCTCCTCTTCTCTCCCTCCCCCATTCGCCTCTGTACACACCGCCATACTCTGAAAATTCCA
>NC_142939.1:56681162-56736162 GCF_046866305.1 Octopus bimaculoides | reverse complement strand
ATATGTATATCATACAATATATGTATGCCTGGTTGTTTTTATCAATAAATAAATGTAGCTTGTACTACGTATACATACACAGACACACACACATATACACAGTGTTTTACATGTATATTTACACACTTCATGCATGTCTACATAGAGATACAAATATGCCGATAAACACACAAACATAAATTTGGGAATGTGTGAGACAGATAGGTAGGTAGAGAGAAGAGAGAGAGAGAGAGAGAGAGTGAGAGAGTGAGAGAGAGATACCCATAAATACATAATCACATATGTAGACATACACATATTTATATTTATATAAAGAGTGGGAAACACAACTCGCATTCGCGTATGTAGTTGTATGATTGTGTGAATATATATATAGGTATGAATATATATATATATATATATATATATATATATATATATATATATAGGTATGTATATATATAGGTGTGAATATATATATATATATATCCATACATATATGTTTCTGTAAATGTGTTTTCACACACATCTATCTATCTATCTATCTATCTATCTATCTATCTATCTATCTATCTATCTATCTATCTATCTATATGTGTGTGCGTGTATACGTGTGTGTAAACACATTGAATGAAATATATGCACGAATGTGTCTGTATGAGAGTGTGTATGTGTATTACATTATATATATATATATATATATATATATATATATATATATATATATATATATATATAGACACACGTATAAACATAACAATCAAGTAATGTCTAACCTCTGATATATGGTACTGCCTGTTTTCTGGTTTTGTCTCTCTATCCACCCCTTCTCTCTCTCTCTCTCTTCATACACATTTGATAATAATAATAATAATAATGATAATAATAATAATAATAATAATAATAATAATAATAATAATAATAATAATAATATTTCCTCCGTCTTTCATACACGCATAATGACTTCTTAGACACAAAAACCATCCATTTACAGGAAACAAAGGAAAGGAGATGATGTGGACTTCATTCGTTGACCAAAACCATTTAGGGACTTAAGTGAATTTGAACCCGTTTATGAAAAGACCAATAATAAAAACAAACTCGGAAGATTCGTCATGTAATAATCTAGTAATAATTAGTAGTTTTATAGACTTACAATATAGGAAAATGACTGGAATTTAATTATGAAGAGGAGGAGGAAGAGGGAAAGGATGTGTGAATATGTGAAGTTCATGCATTTCTCAGTAGCCACCACAATCACTCTAATCATTATCGTCCTCATTTACCCTCTCCTTTTAAGAATCACCAAAAACCCGTGATAAATACTTAAAAATAGTTTTTTTTTTCCTAAAGAAGAAAATGTTAAGAGGGTGATGTTGTGACGTTAATGTATTTCCACAAGAGGGGGATGACAAAAATATAAGTGATTTAATCTGTTGGACACAGGAAATTAGGTCGCGGATAAAAGACATGAGACTAAGCGAAACTAGCACCCTTCAATAGTTTCCCCAGAGTTAAAGCAGAAAACCTTGTGTTTATATCAAAAACCTCGATAGTTAAACCAGATTTAGTGGCATTCATGCTGTTCTTTCAGTTTTGTTTGGACATTAATTGAAGGAAATGTTTACAACCGGGTATCGAAACCGGTTCGTAGATTCATTTCATGATGTAATGTCATATGATATCTTCACATACACGGGTAGAAGTTAGCCAGAGATATAAAAAAAAAAGTGAAATGAGAATGTGCAGTGTTCATGCCTGTTTTTTTTTTCTCAAGGACATTGAAGATAGATATTAGCCAAAGTGCTAGTACCGGGCTCCAAAACCTTGTGGCGATCTTGTGTGTGTGTGTGTGTGTGCGTGTGCGTGTGCGTGTGCGTGTATGTGTGTGTGTGTGTGTGTGCGTGTGCGAATATATATATATATATCTTTGTAATTTTTAGATAGCCGCCGTCCGTGAGTGGTTCCCGAGATAAACGCCAGGATTATCTAATTCCCACTAACCTTTTACACACACACATACACACACACACACACACACGCGCACACACACACACACACACACACACACAGTGGGTTTGTAAGGATGTCTCTGTGTCTCTCTCTCCCCTCCAACTCTATACCTATCTATCTATCTATCTATCTATCTATCTATCTATCTATCTATCTATCTATCTACAAGCTTGTATGTGTATATATGTATACTATCTATATAGCTGAAACACTGAACATCACATGTATATATAAGTATATAGATATATACGTAAGTATATATATATATATATGTATTTGCATATATGTGTGTGTGTGTATGTGTGTATATATATATATGTATGTATGTAAATAATATGCACACACACACACATATATACACATATGTTTGAATGTGTACACACACACATAGCAGACACTCCATGTTTTCTCATTGATTACTGGAGTGACCGTCTCCAGGTGTTGTATTCTCGGTGAATTTGTAGAATGTTGTTGCTGCTATTGTTGATATTTATGTTAACCCAAAGACAGACGTGATCAGAGCCAGTAGAGCTACAATTCAGGTGTTCCCACCATGGCCACTCTACTTGTTTTGTATTTTCAGGAGACTACGTTGTCCATAGTGATCTTATATTAAAACAGTAGGCTATGAATGGAAGGGTATTTGGCAGCTATTTCTTGCAGAACGAATGACCGCACACATGCTCGGCCCTTCTTGTCTCATGCTGTTAGTGTTGTTGTTACTGTTGTAGGGAAAAAAGCCAAGTGGTTTTGTATATAGACAAACCACATTCCCTCGCTTTTTACATCATTATTCACCAACCTCTTTCTACCTTTACGATGTTATTTTATTTGATGCTAGTGTGTGAATCTATCTATCTATCTATCTATCTATCTTCCTACCTATCTATATCTGTCTGTCTGTCTGTCTGTCTGTCTCTGTATACATGTATGTGTATACAAATGCGTATGCATATATCTCTCTCACACACACACACACACACACACACACACACATATATATATATATATATATATACGAGTGCATTTTTTCCTGACTTATAGACTTAGATGACTTTATGTATGTATGTATGTATGTATGTATTTATGTATGTATGTATGTATGTATGTATGTATGTATGTATGCGTGTAGTGATTATATTCTTGTATCTATTCAATAGTTTGCATTGATATATCTATGTATTCCAGTCTTTCTGTTTGTGTATATACATGACACGTGAGTGATTATATGGTTGGCGTATATTTATGCGATGACGACGTCTCTGTGGCTTGCTTTTGTTTAACCCTGGTCATCTTTGGTTAAATAGACTTATGACGAAAAGCGTTCCAACCATGATCGTCATGCCTTTATTTATTAGGTATCGTGTGTACATGTGCCAAATACGATATTATCTAATGTGGTCTTAGATATTGGTTTGTATAAGACAGCAGGGTGGGATTTAAGGACAGTTTAGCTGCTATTTCTAGCAGCCCTAGAGACCATGTAGAAGCTGTTGCTTTTGTACATGTTAATGTATCTCTGTGTTTATATTATTGTATGTGTATGTTTATGTATTCATATTAATGCGTGTGTCTGTGCTTACATCATTTTCTGTGTGTCTTTATATTATTATATGTATATATACACACTCAAACATATACATATACACGTATATACGTATGTGTACGTATACAGATACATGCGCGCGCGTGTATACATGTACATTATAATCCTTTCCACTATAGACACAAAGCCTGAAATTTGGGGGAGGGGGACTAGTCGATTGCATCGATCCCAGTGTTTCGCTGATACTTAATTTATCGACCCCGAAAAGATGAAAGCAAAGTCGATCTCGACGAAATTTGAACTCAGAACCACACGCATACACACACACATATAAAATGTGTGTGTGTGTGTGAAAGAGAGAGAGAGAGAGAGAGAGTGTGTGTGTGTGTGCGTGATGTGTGTGTGTTTATATTAATATACATATATTAGGGTGGAAAGTAGCACAATCAGTAGCATATCAAAATAAAATTTCTTTCGGTAATTTGTATAATTCTTATAAATTTCGAGTTCGAATCCAGTCCATGTTGATTTTCCTCTTCATTTCTTGTATCGATAGCAATGTACACTTAACTTAAAATTGGTGGCTTTGTGACTAATTTAAAAAGAGTACATTATATATATGTATGTATATATATATATATATATATATATATATATATATATATATATATATATATATATATATATATATATATATATATATATATATATATATATTCATGTGTGGGGGTGTATTTACACTCATATATTTACCATACACGCATATATAATTTACCCAGTGCAACTTGGATCTACAGGGTGTCCACAAAGTCTGGGTACAATGGGGATTAACACATACTTTAAGAAATTATAATTTCTTATATTTAATTGTTTATGTTATGATTTTATTTACTCCATGTACCCACATGGAGATTAACACATACTTTAAGAAATTATAATTTCTTATATTTAATTGTTTATGTTATGATTTTATTTACTCCATGTACCCACATGGAGATTAACACATACTTTAAGAAATTATTATTTCTTATATTTAATTGTTTATATTACGATTTTATTTACTCCACGTACCCAGACTTTGTGGACACCCTGTATAATACTATATATTCTAATTAATCTGTGTGTGTGGGTGTGTGTATATATATATATATATATATATATATATATATATATATATATATATATATATATATATATATATATATATGGTATACGTTTTTGTGCGTGTAGATCTTTCTCATCATCATCATCGTCGTCATCATCATAATCATCATCGTCATCATCCTCATTTAACATCCGTTTTCTATGCCGGCATGAGTTGGACGCTGGCAAACCGGAGGGCTGCATCAGGCTCCATTTGTCTGTTTTGGTATTATTTCTACGGTTTGATGCCCTTCCTAATGCCAACCACTTCACAGAGTGTACTGGGTGCTTTTACATGACACCAACGCAGGCGCTTTTTATCTGGCACCAGCACCAGTTGGGTTGCCGATTAGCTTGCATGACGAAGACCTCTCAGCTGAGAGGGAAGTGGTTATGCACTAGGTGAGAGGTAGGGTACAATAGAGGGACAGAGATAGTTGTCTTACTACAGAGGAGATACTTGGTCACCCCAGTAGGCTCAGGAAGGGGAGGAAGGGAAGAGGGAGTTAGAGAGACAGAGTGGGAGAGTGAGAGAAAGTGTGAGAGAGAAATAGATGGTGTTGGGGAGATGTTTAAAGATGGGGTAGATGTATGTTCTTTACTACTCTTGGCACAAGGCTCGAAATTTTTGGGGAAGGGGCCTGTCGATTAGATCGACCCCAGAACGCAGCTGATACTTAACTTATTGACCCCCGAAAGGATGAAAAGCAAAGTCGATCTCGGCAGAATTTGAACTCAGAACTTTAAGACAGGCGAAATGCTGCTGAGCATTTTGCCCGGCGTGCTAACGTTTCTTATTTCTTTACTGCCCACAAGGGGCTAAACATAGAAGGGACAAACAAGGACAGACAAAGGGACTAAGTCGATTACATCGATCCCAGTGCGTAACTTCTCTTTGGCATTCAGGTCCTTCTATAGACTGTGTTATCATTAGGGGTCCTTGCCTGCTTGTGATACTTTCGTAACATCAGTACAGCTGCTGAGAGTGGCTGGCTGTATTATTGAGGTCATGTCCGAGAGATCCACCTCTGACATTTTCCTGAGAAACCTCAGGAATTGATACTTCAGCAGAGGGACTATCATTAGCTGAAGCTGTCTAACTCCTCCCTTTTTCAAAAGTTATGCAGGCAATCCTCTACTTTTTCCAACTATACCAAGGGTTTTCTGTGGTGAACTTTATATATAAGTGTGTGTGTGTGTGTGTGTTTGTGGTTGTAATCTCTGTGTGTGCATTTTTGGGAGTTGTGTGTATATATGCATGCTTTTGTCTTACAAACTGGAGAAAGAGAACCCAGTATATAAATGATAAAAAGACTTGCTAATATGAACACATACACATACGTACATCTCCAAACACACATGCACACACATGAACACATACACATACATCTCCAAACACACATGCACACACATGAACACATACACATACATCTCCAAACACATATGCACACACATGAACACATACACATACATCTCCAAACACACATGAACACATACACACACATCTCCGAACACACATGCACACACATTCATACATATGCGAAAACTTGATATGTTACAGGATTTACCAGATGTATGGCAACAATATAGATATTGTTGAGCATGTCCCGTAAATTCACCATCATCAATTCACTGTAAGGAATGTTCACTGCAGTCTCCGATTGCACATTTTGATCTTCATTACTTTCATTTGATTTCAATAAAATAGTTTTTAACTATTAATGGTGAGATACTATGGATATATTTTCTTGGTGAAATTTTCTTGCGGTGAACTTTCCTCATGGTGAATTGATGGCGGTGAACTCTCCTGCAATGAATTGATGGTGGTGAACTTACCTGTAACCATTACTGAGTACGAGCAAGCCACCTTGTGAGGGTTCTGTTAATGGAGTTGTGAGAGCTATGCCTTCTGGACATTATCAACAAAGCACCTTCATCTCCTGCTATCTAAACTGACTGGGAAACCAGTTGGCATTAATGAGTGCTGGTGTCACTCCATATTTCCCTTGCAGAGAGCTGTTGTGTCATGTTACAATACTATTTGGTAGTATGGCGGCGAGCTGGCAGGATTATTAGCTCACCAGGCGAAATGCTTGGCGGTATTTCGTCTGCCGTTATGTTCTGAGTTCAAATTCCGCTGAGGTCAACTTTGCCTTTCATCCTTTTGGGGTCGATTAAATATGTACCAGTTGCACACTGTGGCCATTGAAATTGACTTAATCCCTTTGTCTGTCTTTGTTTGTCCCCTCTACGTTTAGCCCCTTGTGGGCAATAAAGAAATAACTATTTGGTAGTTTGAAAAAGGCCACTTCTCTCAGGCATTAGATCAGGTACAAATTAAAAATACTAAAAGAAGGCAAGGCCATCCTAATGGTTGATTTTAATACAAAAGGAATAATAAAAGCTGGGAGCAAGTGATCAGGATATGTGGTGTTGAAAAGCTAACAGTAAGGGCTCCTGTGTTTTTTTCCTTTGTGTGAAGAAAATATGATCTCATCCTTATTAGCACCATCTTCCAGTAAAAGAATAAGATACAATTCATGAAAACACCCCAGATACACAAAGAGGTATTTTATTGACTACACCCTGGATAGGCAGCTAGAGCTCAAAGATGTTTTGTTCACTTGTGCAATGAATTGCACAACCCCAATGAATTGGGGTTGAATGTCAGATCGATCATTGCCTGATATTAATGAAGTTCAGACTGAAAATGTTCCATTTATGACAGTAAAGAACACAAACTTCGAGTAGCTTAATTGGTGCATATTCTCCTCTCTCCTCACTCCCCCTACTCCCCCTTTCACCTTCTCAACCTCTCCTACCATTGGTGTTACTCTGTTGTCTCCCTGTATTAGACCACAGCTATGTCGCCTGGGATACACCAACACATTATTACACTTTCAGTGGTTTGGAATAACATTTGTTAATCTTTTACTGCCAAACTGAATGTGTCAGAGACTCTTCGCTTCAGAGGCCAGCATGCATGACAAATAATCTTCTTTAAGTTCTTTAATCTATAATTCTGCTGCCAAAACCATTGGATCCAAGGAGAAAAAAAAAAAACTCAACGAAGACTCATTTGATGAGGTCTCCAACAGAATCAGCAATCTCTTGAATGATATGCACAAGGTCAATAGAAAGCAACTTTGTTAAATTCTTCATCGCACACTTTTTAAAAGTCACTTTCTCTGAAATTACTGGCCTGGTGCCAAAATTTGAAATTATTGTTATATAGGGTGGAAATCAGCAGAATCCTTAGCATGCTGGGTAAAATTCTTACAGGCATTTAGTCTGTCTTTATGTTTTGAGTTTAAACATCACTGGGGTCAACTTTGCCTTTTGTCCTTTGGAGTCAATAAAATAAGTACCAGTTGAACACTGGGGGTGAGCTAATCAACCTATCCCTCCCCTGAAATTGCTGGCTTTGTGCTAAAACTTGAAAGCAATATGAATGTAAACATCATCGTCATTGTCATTTAATGCCCGTTTTTCATGCTGGCATGGGTCGTTGGATGGTTTGACTGGATCTAGCAAGCCACAGGGCTGCGCTGAACTTCAGTGTCAGCTTTGGCAGGGTTTATATGGCTGGGTACCCTTCCCAATGCCAACCGTTTTACAGGATTACTTGAGGATGCCAAGCAAATTGCAAGACAGAAAAAAAAGCACAGGGTAAGAGGAAAAGGGAACAGCTCCTACTAAGTGATGGTGATGGCGGTGGAGGAAGTATTTGGGGTCGAGGAGGTGGCTTTATACCAAGTGTTGAAAGGCTAAAGTATGATAGAGGGACGTGCATAGATGTCTGTCTCTAAAGGATATGCATGGCTACCACAAATTACACAGGTGGGAGTGGCTGAGAAGGAGATGAAGCTGGTAGTGGTGGAAGTCCAGAGAAAACTCTCAAGGTACAGGAGGGGGAGGACGAGAAAGGATACAGGGAGCGGGTGAGAGGAGAGGAGGAGACAGTGGGTGGGTACCCTTGTAAATACTGATTTCAAATTTTGGCACAAGGCCAGCAATTTCGGTGGAGGAGATAAGTCAATTACATTGACCCCAGTGCTTAACTGGTATATATATATATATATATATATATATATATATATATATATATATATATTAGTTTATGTATATATTAATATTATCTCAGTTATTAAAACCTTTGATAATTTAAATATGTTAATAGTTACCAGAGGTAGCAAAATTACACTAAAAAACAAGATATCACAGCCGTTTTACAGGTAGAGATACCAAGTTAAAGTGATACATTTTGAGAAGATATGGATAATTATAATAAATGGAGCAAAACGCATAAGAGCTCTCATTTATTTTGAAACATGTGTAGGAATTAAAGGAACTTTTATTTATATGCGTTTTGCTCCATTTATTATTATTATCTATATATATATATATATATATATATATATAAGCTGGGGAGCTGCACCAAGTTTCAACGCAATTTAGCAAGATTTCCATGGCTGGATGCCCTTCCTAATGCCAACCACTCCTAGAGTGTAGTTATATACTCTTTTACTCTTTACTCTTCTATTTGTTTCTGTTGTTTGACTGTGGCCATGTTGGATGACTGTTGTGAGTGGGGTGTGATGACATATATGAGGTGTTGAGAGTGAATGAAAGCTAAATGTGTGAGGTTCTTAAATGGCAGGAGACAGATCACCCTGCTTTTGAGAAGGTACAGAAGGGAGGGGGGAATCAGGGAAATAGTGTGGGTAGAGTAAGGGTGGATAATGGGGAGGAGGCATAGTGATACAAAGAAAGAAGGAGGAGGAGAGGAGGAGGAGAAGGAAAAGGAGGAATATATGTTGATATTGTCCTCAAGTAATTACAGCTGTCAGGTAGTGCCATAGATAGAGGAGTGATGGAGGGCTAGGTTTTAGAGGAATGAGATGTACCAAAAGCTCGAGAAGGCAGAATGTGTTAACAAGCATAGCCAGAATGCTTTTAGGACATCGTTTTTACTGAGGTGCATGGGCTTTTCTTGAGTATGGTGGATCACCAATCATCTCGGTCTTTTGTCATTTTCGTCTGTGAGGCTCTCAGCATCTTGAGATCAGCTTTCAGTAAATGTGTTTAACAATTTACCTTTTTATGTCAGAAACAACCATAAAGGATTTGATCGATATTCTTGTTTCCTCATTTTATACATTATCCCACGTCATCGTCATTGTTGTCATCACCATCACCATCATCATCGTCATCATCATCATCATCATCATCATCACCATCACCACCACACCACCTTCATCATCGTCGTCACCATCATCGTCGTTGTCACCATCACCACCATCTCATCGTTGTCATCGTCATCATCATAATCATCATTGTCATCGTCATCGTCATCATAACCATCACCATCATCATCATCATCATCGTCATCATTGTTGTCAACATAATTAACATTCTCTTTGATATCTTCATAAGTATATTTCATTACCAGCCTTTCATCCAACATTCTTATCAACATCATCACCACCACCACCACCACCACCACCATCCACCACCACCGCCACCTCCACTGTCACTGCCACTGCATCTGCTGCCGCCACCATCACCACCATTATACCTCTTTCCTCCTCCTCCTCCTCCTCCTCCTCCTCCTCCTCCCCCTCCCCATCGTTATCGTCACCACCACCACCACCACCACCACCACCACCACCACCACCACCACCACCACCATCACCACCATCATCATCACCATCACCATCATCATCATCATCATCATCATCATCATCATCATCATCATCATCATCATCATCATCATCATTGCCATGATTGCAGTTGTTGTCATCGTTGTCATTTTCATCATCATAATTATAATCCTCTTTCTCGTAATTACATCCTGCCTCACCTCGCCACCACTCTCCTCCACTTAAGTTTGGCTACAGTTCTTCTGCCATGCCTGTAGGGATTACACAGATCTCTCACACGCTGTCACTCCATTACATGTTGTTCATCTTGTTGCCATGCTTACTGTTTTCAACTGATTTATTAACTCTGAGTGGATGCAGAACTGAATTGGAATAACTTTTCCAGCCCTTTGCAGCATAGCAGTAACAAAAAAAAAAACAGAAAAAAAAAGAAAAAAAACCCCCAAAACAAACGAACTGTAAAAAAATAAAATAAACAAAACCTAACAGGAAAACAAAACGCAAGGTGTGAATTTTTGATGATGATGATGATGATGAGGATGCTGCTGTTGCTGTTGATGATGATGATGATGACGACGATACTGCTGATGACAATGATGATGATGATGATGACAATAATGATGACGTTGATGATGGTAGTGGTGGTGATGATGATGATGATGATGATGACGACGACGACGACGACGATGATGATAGATATAGAAGAGTTTTAAAACTGTCAGGAATAATTGCAATAGAATGTGTGTGAGGGATGGTTTGGCGTGGAGTGCTGAGAACGGCATGTTGGTTTAGATGGTGGACTGGGATGTAAAGGTGGTGATGGATTGCATGGGAATGGGATTAACTCATTACTAGATATAAAACATTGAAATGTTTCTCGGTTAAAGATATGGACCACCGTTTACTCTCAAGCTTTCATTGAAGACCTCAGGACATTATATCCTTAAATGATTCCATGTTTCTTGAGATTCGCTAATGCTGCACATGACATGCCTATGTACACTTTTACATACTTTCTTCTTTATGGCTCTTTGTAGATTCATTTTTCTGTCTTCCCTGGATTTTTTCTGTTGTACCATGTATGCATTTTTGGTTACCATTGCTATCATTTTTTTTTGCTTGACTTATTGCTGCTTTCTGTCCCCTCTTTTACTCTTTTCCTATGAGATGAAGTGCAGCTGAGCACTGTATACAATAAGTTCTCTATTATTATATCATTTGAGTAAGGCAGTGAGCTGACAGAGTTGTTAGCATGCCGGACAGAATGTATTCCGAGTTCAAATTCCACCGGGGTTGACTTTGCTTTTCATCCTTTTGGGGGTTGATAAATAAGTACCAGTTGAGCACTGGGGGTCGATGTAATCAACTTGCATCCTCCCTTACAATTGCTGGCCTTGTGCCAGAACTTGAAACCATTATTATATCCTTTTCTACTCTAGGAACAAGGCTCAAAATTTTGGGGGAGGGGGCCAGTCAATTAGATTGACCCCAGTATGCAACTGGTACTTAATTTATCGACCCTGAAAGGATGAAAGGTAAAGTTGACCTCAGCGGAATTTGAACTCAGAATGTAAAGACAGAAATACTGCTAAGCGTTTTGCCTGGTGTGCTCACATTTCTGCCAGCTCGTCACCTTTATTACATTATTATATTCTATAACCATTATCATATCATTTGAGAGATAAGCTCTGGAAAATGCTCACCACCCTCCTCCACTGCTCCATTGACCCAAATACTTGGGAGACAATTGCCAAAGATTGTCCACAGTGGCAGCATGTCATCATCAAGGGAATGGACTGGATGGCGGCGAGCTGGCAGAAACGTTAGCACGCCGGGCGAAATGCTTAGCAGTATTTCGTCTGCTATTACATTCTGAGTTCAAATTCCGCTGAGGTCGACTTTGCCTTTCATCCTTTCGGGGTCGATAAATTAAGTACCAGTTATGCACTGGGGTCGATGTAATCGACTTAATCTCTTTGTCTGTCTTTGTTTGTCTCTTCTATGTTTAGCCCCTTGTGGACAATAAAGAAATAAGGGAATGGACTGGATGGAAAATAACAGACATCAAAAAGCAAAGATCAGATGTCAAAGATGGAAAGAGCGACACACACTTCTTCATCCCCCACCAACCATCCTCTGCAATAAATAACCCTCGCCCTTGCCTGAACAGCCACCTTAGGCTCTGGTACCTTTCACACTCATCAGGATTAAGAGGCTCAATCACTTGCTACAGATTAACTACTCAGATATGAGTTAATTCTGCCTCCACTGATATCATTTCTATAAGTACAGGCATGGCTGGGTGGTAAGACGTTTGCTTCCCAACCTCATGGTTCTGGGTTCAGTTCCACTACGTGGCATCTTGGGCAGTCTTCTACTATGGCATCAGCCTGACCAAAGTCTTATGAGTGGATTTGGTAGATGGAATTTGTGTTGCAAGAGAATGGATCAAATGGAGCTGGAGCATACACGAGGATGGAAAGTGTTGCTGAAGAGGTCACAAATGCGTGACGAAAGATTTCCAGACATTGGACATCAGTTAAAATAAGAACAATAATAAATGAGTGAAGAACAAATATATAGTGTGTGCGTTCATTTGGCAAGAAAAAAAAAAGTGACCATCCTGAAATATAACAATATGAAAATAAAAAAATCCTATCAAAGAGAATTGGATTCCTGTGTCTGTTTAATATTTTTGAAATTGTATCATTTGGGTTTCTCTTTTTCTCCCTAAACTTTTTCTTATATCGACTGTTTTACTACATTAAATGGAAACCAGTAGCATTAACAAAAAAAAAAGTGCAGAACAAAACTAAAAGACCCCAAATCCTTAAACCCCATTTAAGTTATGTCCCTTTGTTTTCACATTTGTGACAGAATTTTGAAGGTTAAGTGTATGTGCTTTCTTTCTTTCTTTCTTTCTTTCTTCCTTCCTTCCTTCCTTCCTTCCTCCGTTCCTTCTTTCTCTCTCTGTCTCTTTGCACTTACAAACACATACATATGTCTTTCATGGTGTCATTAAAGTTTTTACACCGAATCCACAGTATTCTGACAATTTACTGAAAAAGCTACTGAGAATTATCAAGTTTCTCTGACCCTCCGGTCGCTTTTATGAAACTGGAATCTCTTAGCAATGACAGAAAGCTTCGGATTAAAATGATCCTTCAATAATCTTACCAGATTATCTTATATTCCTCCTCTGATTTTTCAGTAAATCTGCTTAACAAAGAAAACCTGCAAACTCCAAGGAGAGATAAAAGACTAGGAACTTACTTTCCTTCAGCGATATCATTACACATAAAACATGGCGTCAACATTTTCTGTAGACATTCCAACTTTTATTGGTAGAATCAAAAGAAACTTTCCCCCACTCCTACTTTACCATGATTTTCATTGATCTTTGACTGAGATCAAACTGTTCTTATCATCCATTTTTCTCATTACTCTTTTGAACTGCTTTATAAACTTTTACACAGGAGAGTTACAGTTTATAGGGAAGTAACTGCAGAAGTTGTGGTAAAAGGAGAGATGGGGCTCAAACTAAATGACAATTGTATTGAATTAAGTATCTGATACCTCATTCCAAAGTTTGACCTAATTACCATTTCCTCAATTTTTCTTCTTGTCTTTTACTTAAATATTTCTCATCATCAAGTTAGAATACGTTTGTTGTATCAGGTCATTAAGAATGAAATGTTTGATTTTCTTATGCACCAAATTTGACAGTCGTTAACTCTAATGTTTTATAATGACAATTCTTTGTTTTACAACATTGAAGAGTTACATCATCACTTTTCAAAATGTAATTCATGGTGTCTGATTATATTGTCAGTTTTCTCTTGGAAATCAATTTTTGTGAACCAATGGATAGATAAAAAATTCATGTTGTTTATGAATACGAGTTCCATCATGGAACCAATGCATTCCAGACAACTCAAAGCATCAATGAGGTGTTTCGTGAAGATGTGGCGAATGAGTGCACTGTACGTCGATGGTTTGAGAAATTCCGGTCTGGCAACTTTACTCTTGAAAATCAGCCCCTTGGTAGACCTGAGACCAAGGTGGATAATGATGAACTGGAAACTGTAGTGGAAGCAGGTACATCTCAAACTATGCATGAGTTAGCAAGCAAGGTTTGATGTTTTGATTCCAACTGTATTGGACCATCTGAAACAAATCGGCAAGGTATAGAAGCTGGACAAGTGAGTACCACATGAACTGAATTAGCATCAAATGACATGTCATCTTGATATTTGCTGTTCTTTGCTGTCACAGCATAAAAACAAACCATTTTTGCATCATATTGTTATTTGTGATGAAAAATGGATTCTTTTCAACTATAATGAGCATTCTGCATGGTGGTTGGATAGAGGCGAAGTGTCAAAGTACAATCCAAAAAGAATATTCACCAAAAAACGCTAATGGTGTCTGTTTAGTGGTCCAGTGCTGGTGTCATCCACTACAGCTTCATGAGACCTGGTAAGTCAATTACAGTGGATGTATACATCAACCAATTGGATGAAATGATGAGTGAATTTTCAAATAAACAACTGAGATTGGTTGAAAAAGACAGGCTGATTCTGTTGCAAGACAATGCTTGAACAAATGTTGCAGAAAGAACACAAATCGATTTAGAGGAACTGAACTTGGAAGTATTCACTCATCCACCATATTCACCAGACCTTGTACCAACTGACTAACACTTATGTGTACCTTTCCTTCATTGGACACTAAGCTCCGCTTGCAAAGACCTGTTGAGGCAAGTGAAATCGAAATTGAACTAAATTCGACGACTGGCACCCATGCCAACGTCATCTCCTTCATTGGACACTAAACTCGGCTTGCGAAGACCTGTTCGGGCAAGCAAAAGCGAAATCGTGTTGGCACCTGTACCCAGTGTGGCCTTCCTGGCACTTGTGCCAGTGGAACGTGTAAAGACATTCAAGCGAGATCGTTGCCAGTGTCGCTGGACTGGCTCCTGTGCGGGTGGCACGTAAAATACACCATTTTGAGTGTGGCCATTGCCAGAACCGCCTGACTGGCCTTCATGCCGGTGGCATGTAAAAGCACCCACTACACTCTCGGAGTGGTTGGCATTAGGAAGGACATCCAGCTGTAGAAACTCTGTCTGATCAGATTGGAACCTGGTATAACCATAAGGTTCACCAGTCCTTAGTCAAATCGTCCAACCCATGCTAGCATGGAAAGCGGACGTTAAACGATGATGATGATGATGAATATAAATATATAATATAATATATATATGTAATTATATACATATATATATATATGTAAACATAATATATATAATTATATATGTATATAAGTTATATATAATATATATAATTATATATATAAAACATATGATATATATATTTTACATATATATAATTAAATATATATATATTAGTTTCAAATTTTGGTATAAGGCCAGAATATTTAGGGGCTGGGTAAGTCAATAATATCAATCCTACTGTTCAACTGGTACTTATTTTATTGACCCCGAAAGGAAGAAAGGCAAAGTCAACCCTTGTGGAATTTGAACTCAGAATGTAAAGATGGATGAAATGCTGCTAAGCATCTTGCCTGGCATCCTGATGATTCTACCAGCTGACTGCCTTGTAGAATACATATGTAATGCAAAAACACCCTACAGACTACAGTAGTCAATAAAAATAAAATGTAATTGTAAAATGTGTTCTTTCTGTCTTGTTTGTTTGTCTATTACGGCATTTCAATGGGCCTTAGAAATGCTTAGCAGTGCCCATCTCTTCACGTGTTCAGTCCCTCACTAAGTTTAGCTTGAAAGCAGAATCAGTTATCAGGGTATGGCTGAGAATGGTCTTGGAGCCAAAAGTGAGAGTCAGGTGAGAACCAGTGTACCTATCCATTCTTAAGAAAGCTGCTGCCTGAAACTAAGGTATTATCTCTCCCCAAACACCCTTTCTGTATTGGTGTGAGAGCTGGATTCTTACAGCTGATATAGAGCGAAGAGAACTGGCATTTGAGCACAATTGTTTCAGAAGGCAATTACACATACACATCCCATACACAGAGGACAAAATGAAAATCTTTGTCAGGTGGTAAGTCAGCAAATACTTTGGCAGACAGGAGCCACTCCTTGTGCAGTTAAAAAGATGAAAGCTTGCCTGGTATGGTCATGTATCCTGCCACAACTCTCTCCTCCACACTAGTTTTCAAGGCACAGTTGAGGGGGGGGGGGCAAAAGAGAGGCATACAGTGAAGATCCTGGTTTGATAACATCAAGGACTGGACAGGTCACATGATGGCGAACCTGCTACACATGACAGAGAACAGAGACCAGTGGCAACGGCTGATTATGAAAGCTTCTAGAATAGCACCTCCAATGACTGGCTGCATCAGTTAAAGCAGTAGTTCTCAAAGCGGGTGGTACTGCCCCCTTGGGAGCATTGAAGAAAAGTGGGGCAATAATAGGGTGGCCAAAAGAAGGGTCAATAGATGTAACAAAAAAAAAAACCCCCAAAATAATGGGGTAATTAAGTTAAGTTCTATTTGTGAAATACAGTTGTTTGGATTTGCAGCAGAAATTGGTCAGTGTGTTTGTGGTAGTGAGTAGGGTGGGTGGGTGTTAGGGTTTTAAGCTAGGGATATGGCCTGGGTGCCAAGTGGGTGGCAGCCTGAAAAGGCTTGGGAACCACTGAGTTAAAGCATGTTGTTGCTGCTGCTGCTGCTGATGGCACGGTACCAAATGACCCACAGCCTGGCACTGGTCTGTGGCCTGGGGGTTGGGGGACCTCTGCTTTAAATAATAGATTCCCATTTAACAGGTTAGAAATGATTTTGTTACTGTTGTTGTTGTTGTTGTTGTTGTTGTTGTTGTTGTCTTTACAGCAATCAATAGTCTAAGTAATTTCTAATTATAGTCTGTTCAATAACATTTTTCTTTTGCTTAATGTGTAATTGCATGTGTGTGTGTGTGTGTGTGTGTGTGTATGTGTTTTTGAGAGAGTCTGTATGTGTATGTACAAGTGCATGTTTCTTTAAGAGAGTCTCTGTGTGTGTGTGTGTGTGTGTAAGTGTATAAGTGAGTGAGTGAGTGTCTTTAATAGAGACTGTGTGTATGTATGTGTATGTATATGAGTATGTGTGTGTGAGTGATGTGTGTGTGTATGTATGTGTGTGTGTGAGTATGTGTTGGAGTCAGTGAATGTGTGTGTGTGTGTGTGTGTGTGTGTGTGTGTGTTTAAGAGTATGTCTGTATATGTATGTGTTTGTATTTGAAAATTTAGTCGAGTATGCACCTGTATATGTGTGCTTACACACGTGTGTGTGTGTGTGTGTGTTTGTATATACCTGGGTGTCTATGTATGTCTGTGTATGTC
Source organism: Octopus bimaculoides (assembly GCF_046866305.1). NCBI lineage: Eukaryota > Metazoa > Mollusca > Cephalopoda > Octopoda > Octopodidae > Octopus > Octopus bimaculoides. The sequence continues at coordinate 56,718,454 of NC_142939.1, read as the reverse complement.
TGTATGTGACTGTGTGTGTGTGTGTGTGTGTGTGTGTGTGAATGTTTGTTTCTCTGTGTGTGTGTGTGTATGTGTGTGTGAGTGTGTTTTCTTTTCTTCTTCAAACACTTGGAGTACTGAAGGCTCTATGCCAACTGGTAATTTGGAAGACGGTTAGTGTAGTTGTTGCAGTTACTACTACTACTACTACTACTACTACTACTACTACTACTACTACTACTGTGTAACCACCATGACATCCATCACCACCACTACCACCATTACGTCCACCACCACCACCACTGCCACCGCCACCACCACCACCGCCGCCGCCGCCGCTGCCGCCACCACCACCACCACCACCACCACCACCATTGCACTCCACCAGCACTGTTGCCATCAGCATAGCACGACCACTATAACCACCCGTCCATTACCACCAGCACCAGCACCAGCACCACGACCACAATTACCACTGCTACAATCGTCTCCCCCCCACCGACCCCCAACCACCACCACCACCACCACCAGCATCACTACTGCCTCAACCAGAACCACCACTACAAGTAACAGTTATGATGACGATCATGATGGTGATGATGATGGTGATGATGATGATGATGATGATGATGATGATGATGATGATTGTGATTTCAATTCATGCCGAGGAAGACTTCATTTTTCATCATCTGGGGAATCAATAAAATATGTGCACCAGTCAAATAAGTATGTGAGCCGGGTGGGCATGCAGTTAGTATAAAACTAACCATGCTTTCCTTGTGTTTCTATTGACCTTGTCCCCTATGTCAGAAACTCTTCGATTGGAAACATTTCCTTGATTCCTTTTTTTTACTTTTTTTATATTTTTAATTTTAAAATCAAAGGAATTTACCAAGATCATGGTACTTTGAATCAGTATTTACTCTTGGGAAAAGTTTTGGAATACATCCCCTCTGTCAGGGAACCCCTACAAAGAGAAAAAAAAATTATTGTATATGGTGCAGGAGTGGCTGTGTGGTAAGTAGCTTGCTTACCAACCACATGGTTCCGGGTTCAGTCCCACTGTGTAGCACCTTGGGCAAGTGTCTTCTACCATAGCCTTGGGCTGACCAAAGCCTTGTGAGTGGATTTGGTAGACGGAAACTGAAAGAAGCCCACCGTAAATATATATATATATATATATGTGTGTGTGTGTGTGTATGTATATTTTTGTGTGTCTGTGTTTGTCCTCCCAATGTCACTTGACAACTGATGCTGGTGTGTTTACGTCCCTGTAACTTAGCGCTTCAGCAAAAGACCAATAGAATAAGCACTAGGCTTACAAAGAATAAGTCCTGGAGGCGATTTGCTTGACTAAAGGCAGTGCTCTAGCATGGCTGCAGTCAAATGACTGAAACATATATATATATATATATATATATATATGCATATATGTGTATACACACACACACATACACACATACATGTATAATGGAATTGAACCCATGATGTTATGTTCCTGAGTCAGACATGTTTAACCATTAGGCTATAAAACCTTCATTAATCTTCATTAATATTGTGTTGGAACAAAACAGTAATTGTGATCCGTATCACTTTCAGATTTATTTGAAGAGGTGGAATTGAAGATATTGAGTTTATAAAGTAGGACCATTGGCATCGGCTTTGGGAAAAACAACAACAACAACAACAACAACAACAACAATTATGACGACAACAACAATAACAACAACATCCATGACAGCAACAATAACAAATCATTGTCTTTGTCATTGTCATTGTTGTTGTTGGTGCTTTTGTCTCCTCCCACCTTTTTCTCCCTCCTCCTCTTCCTCTCCCCTCCGCTTTGTCTTTGTTGTCATTGTCCTCCTCCTCCTCCTCCTCCTCCTCATCTTTATCATTGTCTTCACCACAATCATCATCATCGTCATCATCATCATCACCATAGGTAGCATCACCATCATTATCTTTATCATTGTTGTTGTATTGTCATTCCTCTTGTTTTCCACTTCCTGCACCTCCCCCTAATTATCATCACCCCCATCTCCTCCCCCCACCAGCAGCAGCAGCGCCGCCGCCGCCACCACCGCCACCACCACCACAACCACCACTGTTGTCATTGTTGACATCATCATCATCATCATCATCATCGTCATCATTGTCGTTGTCGTCATCATCATCATCATCGTTGTCATCATCATCGTTGTCATCATCATCGTTGTCATCATCATCGTTGTCATCATCATCTTCGTTGTCGTCGTCATCATCATCATCATCATCATCATCATCATCATCGTCATCATTGTTGCCGTCATCATCATCATCATCGTTGTCATCATCATCTTCATTGTCATCGTCATCATCATCATCATCATCATCATCGTCATCATTGTCGTTGTCGTCATCATCATCATCATCGATGTCATCATCATCTTCGTCGTCATCATCATCATCATCATCATCATCATCATCATCATCATCATCATCATCTACTTTAATGCATTCTGCATAATTTCCACAACACTCCCAATTTTAAGCTACATGTTTTTGTTTTAAAGTTAAGCATTAATGAGAAGCAACAACAAGTGCAACAACATCAACATCAACAACATCAACACCAACACCACCACCAACAACAACAACAACAGTAAGCACACCTCAATGAGTTACAATACATTTCTGTTTTTTGTAGTAATTATGAGATATAATTAGATGGTTTCCAGTGCCAAAGTGTTCATTTAGAAAAGATAAGTGTGTGTGTGTGTGTGTGCATAGATAGCAGTATGTGGGTGTTTGCAGTTCTGTTTGTGTGCAATAGTATCTGTATTGTTGTTGATGTGTGTGTGTGTGCATGGTTGTTTTTATAATTTGTATGGCTGTATGGCTGTATGTGTGTATATGAGAGTCTGGTGTGTATGCGTATATATCTGTAATTTTGCAGTTAATTTTATGCATGTGTATGTGTACATGTGCAGGTTTACTATTAATGTGTGTGTATGTGTGTGTATAGTAGCATGATTGTGTCTTTGTGTCTATGTATATGTCTGTAACTGTATGAGTATTTATTGCATTTGAATATATATATGTATATATATATATATATATATATATATATATATATATATATATATATATATGTACACAGGTGTGGTTGTGTCAATAAGAAGTTAGTTTCACAGCTTCATGGTTTCAGGTTTAGTTCTGCTGCATGGCACTTTGGGTAGGTATCTGCTACTAGAGCTCTGAGCCAACCAATGCACTTGCAAGTAAATTTTGTAAACGGAAACTGTGTAATGGCCCATCTTATGGTATAATCCAGAAAAGAAGTGTTAAGATATCACTTCTTTTCAAAGATAAAGAGTGGTAATATTCCTTAAAGAATTTGTGTAATCTTGTGCAGGGACTTTCATGTTCTTATGATATATTTTGACATCTCAAAAATATCACGTTCCCATTCGTCAGACCTACAAAAACTGTTATTCAGAGCTTCACATTCCCGTTTGTCTGACATCTCAAAAATATATAGATGCAATTGTGTTTGAAAAATTTATTCTGCCTTTCTTCGGATATTTGCTGGTTGAAGAAGAGATTTCCATTCTAGCTTTTCTGCCATAGTAGCCAAATTGATGGAGATGTCTCATAGAAGTACTCTGATTTATTTGCAGTTGCTCTGCAATATCAGCTGCCTTACAATGAGGATGATTTCCAGTAATCCACTCAACAGCCTGAAGACATCTGAGGGGGATGCTGTTGATTTCTTTCCTTTGTTGGTGAATTGTATACTCACTCTGTTGACTGTAACAAGAGGAATTTTAAGGTTTTGTGGTATCTTACACTGGCTGAGCCCATCCTTAGACTGACTTACAATATGCCTTCTTTGAAAATTAAACAACACTATTGTTTCTGGTGTTTGCAGTATGGTTTGTTGCTATAAATAATTGATATACTGTAATCTGAAATGGAAAATGATGATACATTAACAAGTTTGAAGCATCAGGTAGCATCTGCACTAATAAAACAATATAATGATGGGTGCCTACTTACTTTTGAGATATCTGTATAATTTGAAACAGTTAAGAGACCATCATCCCTGTACAGACCACCACCTACAAGAATAATCCATCTAACTTAATGCTCTGTGTCAAATCAGATGATCCCATTGTAATGTTGATTATATTCTCTTTTGAATTGCTAATCAAAAATATTCCTGGGAAAGAATTAACAACTTCTTAGCAGTCAGAATGATTATGATTTCTTTTCTAGTTTAGCCTGTAATTTTTGCTGCAAAAATAACGGTTTTGTTTAGTATTGTGTGTCATATTGAAGAGCAGTATGTATGAGTCTATATCAAATTGAATGAAAGATGTATTATATTTGTTGTTCAATTTGTATATTTTCATAGGATGAGTGTGATGTAGTATTTTACTATAGATATCATTCCATCTTGTAATTTGTTTTTATTTAACCCTTTTGATACTAATCTGTCTAGGGCCATTCTTGGTTTTATGATACTTGTTTTAAAGCGATTTAAATTTAAAAAGAAAGCCCCTTCCATCCATCAAAATTTTCTGTCTACATTCCAAGCACAGGTTTATTAGTCTTTTATCTCTTAGCTTTTACTTGTTTCAGTCATTAGACTGCAGCCATGCTGGGGCATCTCTTTGAAGTAGTTTTAGTTGAATGTATTGACTCCAGTACTTTCTTTTTTAAAACCTGGTACTTATTCTATGTTTTATTGAACTGCTAAGTTAGGGGACGTAAATACACCAACACTGGTTGTAAAGTGTTAGTGGTGATGGGAACACACACACACACACACACACACACACACACACACACACACACACAAACACATACATACACACACACAACAGGCTTCTTTCAGTTTCCATCTACCAAATCCACTCACAAGGCTTTGGTCAGCACGAGGCCGTAGTAAAAGACATTTGCCCAAGGTGCCACATTGTGGGACTGAACCTGGAACCATGTGGCTGGGAAGCAAGCATTTTATCTCACAGTCACACCTATGCCTTATTGATGGCGGTTATCTTCCCAAATTCTTTATCATTTTAAAAATTAATTGAAACAATGGCAGTATATTTAAACAGAAATTTGGTAACAAAAGTTTAATCTGTCTATGTCTAATTTAGATGGACTAATTTGTCTAATTGTGGAATTTTTATCAAACTTTGTTAATGGTCTTTCAAATTGAATATAGGGAAGTTGTTTTGGAATGGTTTGTTCTGTCCATTAATCACAATTTATTAACGCCCGACACTGTTCATTAATGAGTTCATGTACATTTTCTTATAATCTGATTAAGTGGGAAATAATTGAGAAATCCATACCTTATGATAATGGATCAAATAAATGTAGTTTTGTTTAGCTGAAAGAGCACAGATCCTGTTCAGATTTAGATCTCTAACTCTCTACTGAATTATAGGTCTGAAATTTTCAGCAGTTGCCAGCATATGTGCAAATATATTTTGAAGAATTAGAAAATTCTGCCTATTCCTGATTAACTTGTTGATATCTTTCCAGCCTTATAATTTAAAGTCTAAGGAAGATAACTCTTTTACCTTGTTACTTTTTATATTTTAGTTTTTGTGTTTTTGTTTTCCATTTTTTTAACCTTCCACATTTTCTATATGCTGCCTTCTCAGTTTTTTTTTGTGTATCTTCTTTTATTCAGTTTTTTTAGTTTGTTATGATATGTGGTTTGTGCCTGATGAATATGTTTGAGTATTTCTCAACATATGAAACCATTAGTAGCACTTAAAGACATGTATTGTGTCCTTTAAATAAATAATATTTATCTCTCACCAGACGAAATACTTTTTTTGTTGAATTTCTATCATAGAACAGTACATTATGTGTGTGTGTGTGTGAGTATATATATATATATATATATATATATATATATATATATATATATATATATATATATATATAATACATACATGCATATATATATGATGGAATTCTGTCAAATTTTCTCATAAGGCTTTGCACAGTGCAAGAGTATATTGGAAAACACTTGCTCAAGGTGCCACACAGTGGGGTTGAACATGGAACCATGTGGTTGAGAGCTGAAGTTGTTAACCACATAGCTATGCTGATAACCTTGCATAGATATTTATTTATAACCCACACTATACTGGTAGTCTTGTAATTAACTTTTATACTTCATCCTAAAAACGATATTTTCCCCACCACCATTTTTTCTTTATGTTTTAAAATTTATTTTGTGGAAAAAGATTTGATAGTTTTCTTCATACAAACTCATAGTCAAATTATGAAAATTCAATTTTAGTTTTTCAAATTGACCCATCATTTATATTAAAAGAGAAAAACTATATCAAAGTAGGTTTTATTACAAAGTGAGTTTCTTTTTTAAAAGCATAAGTTATATATTATGATTTTTTTTTTAATTAATCAAAAGAAACTAGAAAGATTTGAGTATAAAGTGAGTTGATCATTATAGTCTAAGATATCTTCAGTGAAAAGAAAATTCTGTCTGAATAATTCTATTGAATTTTTTCACCTTTTATCTTTTACTTGCTACAGTCATTTGATTGTGGCCATGCTGGTGCATTGCCTTGAACAATTTTTAGTTGAGTGAATCGACCCTAGTATGTATTTTTTTAAATTAAAGTCTGGTACTTATTCAATCAGTCTTTTTTTACTGAACCATTAAGTTATGGGGATGTAAACACACCAATACCAGTTGACAAGTGGTGGTGGGGAACAAGCACAGATACATAGACACACACACACGCACACACACACACACACAAACACATATGTACAATGGGTTTCTTTCAGTTTCCGTCTACTAAATCCACTCAAAAGGCTTGGGTTGGCCTGAGGCTATAGTGGAAAACATTTGCCCATGGTGCCACACAGTGGTGCAGAACCCAGAACCATGTGGTTAGAGCTCAATTTTTCACCTCTATTCTTACTTTCTTCATTACAGTTGTATGTATGTGTATGTATGTCTGTGTGTATGTATGTATGTATGTATGTATGTATGTATGTGCGTATGCATATACGTGTGTATGTATGTATGAATGTGTAAGTGCATGTGTGTATGTCTATGTTTGCACATATGTATGAATGAATATATGTATGAATGTGTTTATGTATGTACGAGAGGTGTATGAAAAGTCTTGATCTTCAAAAAGACAATAAAAAAACAAAACATGGTACAAGACTTCTGATGAAGGTACAAGACTTCAAGGCTCAAAACTTTTCATACACCCCTCGTATATGCATATGTATGTGTGTATATATGTGTGTATGTATGTATGTGAGTATGCATGGCTCTCATCATCATCATCATCATCATCGTTTAACGTCCGCTTTCTATGCTATCATGGGTTGGACGGTTTGACTGGGGACTGGTGAACCAGATGGCTGCACCAGGCTCCAATCTGATCTGGCAGAGTTTCTACAGCTGGATGCCCTTCCTAACGCCAACCGCTCCGAGAGTGTAGTGGGTGCTTTTACATGCCACCGGCAGGAAGGCCAGTCACACAGTGGATTATTTTTTCCCTTAATTTTTGAGAGCGGTCAGGTTCATTTTTAGTATTCTCGCTTGTGAGAGCAGTTGAGGTTTTTTCAGATACTCTCATTTTAAAAATCCTTTTTGGTTAATTGTTGAGAGGACATTGATGTTGCTTTGGTGGTGGCTTGTGCTCTCTGAGTGCTCTTGTTTAATTTTATTTCGAAATTTCTTGCCAATTGAAAAAGAGCCAGTTTCTAATCTAGATCCAAGGATCTTTCATTGAAATTCCAATAACATCAACTGGGTATTTCTGCATGTATATGTGTAATATTTGGAATCAGTGCACGTGCAGATTTGTCTGCTTTGTTTTATGCACGTATTCTCATGCACATAGCTGCATGTCTAGACATGCACATATATACATAAAGGATAAGCATCTTATGTGCATGCATGTATGTATGTATGTATCTATGTGTTTATGTGTGTGTGTGTGTATGAATGTATGTATATGTGCATGCAAGTATGTATATATATGTCTATGCATGTGTGCATATATGTGTCTATGTATGTATATATGTGTCTATGTATGTATATATGTCTAACAGAGTAAAAGATTGTAACATTGCTTCAGGATTTGAACACTGCATGTGTTGAAAACATTCTGTATGTGTGTGTGTGTGTGTGTGTGTATATGTGTGTGTGTGTGTGCATGGTTGTATGTATGTGCATGTGTATTCATATATATTTGTATGAATATGTGAATGTATATATGTATGTATCTATACATGTCTGTGTGTGTGTGTGTGTGTGTGTGTGCATGCATGTTTGTGTGTATGTGTGTATTTATGTATATTTGTATGTATATGTGTATGTTTGTATGTATGTGTGTGTATGCATGCATCTATGTGTTTATGTGTGTATTTATGTATATTCGTATGTATATGTGTATGGTGTGTGTGTGTGTGTGTGTGTGAGTGAGCACAGCTATATGCACATACATGTGTATGTACATGTGCATTGTTATGCTTATAGCATCTAGGTTTCCTAAGCAGTCACCCATCTAACTATTAACGAAGCTTGACATTGTCCAACTTTGGTGTTTGGACAAGATCCAGTGCTTTAAACATGATATAGGCATGTGTGTGTGTGTGTGTGTGTGTGTGTGTGTGTGTATGCAAGTATGAGGTATGTTTTGGCACAGATGATTCGATGCTGACTTATTTGACATCAAGCATTTTAATGTTTCTCTCATTTTAATGCTTCTCTCACTCTCCGCCCCCTGTCAGTTTATGTGTATTGGTATATTTCTCTCTATGTGCTTGAGGAGAGAGAAAGTGTTTATGTCAATTGTTTTTGATTAATAAACTATAATGTCTCTCTCTCACTCTCTTCTCCTCTCTTTTTCACTCTATCTGTATGTGTATTTCTGCATGCACTTGGATGTGTTGTGTTTGCTTCCAGTGCCGAAAAGTACAGTCAGCAAAACTGGTTTCAGTGTCCAGTGAGTCATGCCAAATTGTCAGCATTGAAACACCAATGCCCAATCATCTCATTCTGGCAAATATGTATCTCATCATCGTCATCATCATCATTTAGCATCTGCTTTCCATGCTGGCACGGGTTAGATGGTTTGACTGGAATTGGTAAGCTGAAGAGCTGCACCAAGTTCCAGGCTGATTTGCCAGTTCCAATACACCAGCATCAGCCACGACTATAATTTCACTTGGCTTGGCAAGTCTTCTCAAACATGGCACATCGCCAAAGGTCTAGGTCACTTGTGCAAATATGTATGTATATATGTATGTATATATGTATGCTTGGCTATCTTCTCTGTGACAAAGTTTGACAGAAAAGGTCTTGTAAAGTTGTTAAACAAAGGTCATTTTGCCATTCTTTGCACAACCATTCACCCTTTAAATTTTAAGAAGATTTTGCAGATTTATATTGTTCCTGTTCCCTACCTACTCTCCGACCCATATTTATTATCAACCTCCATTCCACCATTGTTTAGTATTAACTACATTCAGTACCTACATCTCTCATTCTTCCCACACACTATTGTAACCTCTAGACCAGGGGTCAGGGAAATTTTTTTAACCGATTCCCCTAAAATATATATTTACGCCGTTACCCCTTGATTTGAAAGGAAGAAAATCATAGATTCTTTGAATTTAAAAGGTTTATTAAATCTATTTATATGGAGAATACAATTATAAATATAAAAAGCATAAAACAAGTGTGATAAAATAAATTAATATCCTCATTATGAAACAAAAGGATTTGTCTAGAAACTTTTTCTCTTTAGGTTTTGGAGAAATGATGCTTCATTTTTGTTACAATTACATCAAAATTGGGGTATTTTGATGCCAGAGCAATTTGGATACAGTCTTTGAGGTCCAATTGATTACCCTGCTTTGTTTTTATGTTCATTAGAGTGGAAAATCCTTGTTTGCAAAGGTAGGTTGTTGCAAAAGGCAGCAACTTTTTGACTGCCTCCTCATGCCAGCAGAAAAATTTCTGTTATAATAAGGAATATGTTTTTTTAATATAATTTTACATATGTCTAATGAGTTCTTATTACCTGCAAGAATTGGGGTAACTTACCCTGGTTCACTGACTCCTACTCTAAACCATCCACCCTTCCTAAACTTCTGTCCTTACTGTCTTGTATTCACATTCTTGTACATTGGGGGTGGGGGTACACTCTAACATCTCATCACCATTATCGTTAGCTTTCTTTTTCAGCTCCTCTTCGATTACTCTCACCCACCCTTATATAATGTGAGATACCTATGTATCTCTTTACAGAAACACACCTGTTTCTGTCATTTCTTTCATGCTTTGACTTCTCAACACCTAACATAAAAACACCCTCTCCTATCTTCTACATCTTTCATTCAGTCAATGGAGATTTTTTAGTCATGTTAATTACATGGCAACCTCACTAGTGCTGGCGCTACTTAAAAAGCACTCTGTACACTCTGTAAAGTGGTTAGTGATAGGGAGGGTATACAGCTGCAGTAACAATGCCAATGCCAATGTAGGCGCTGGGGTATGATGCAGTCCTTCAACCTGTCCGGCACTATTGGACTGTCTGACCCATGCCAGCATGGAAGACAAATGTTAAATGATGGCGATTATCAGTTTCGAAAACAGATTTTCTTCAGTGTATGGAACATTAGAATTTTATTAACTTTTTAATATTCAACCATGAAAATTCAATTTTATTAACTTTTTAATATTCAGCAATGAAAATTCAATTTTACTTTTTATTTTTAATTTGGTTCAGGCGTGTCTGTGTGGTTAAGAAACTCACTTTGCAACTATATGGTTTTGGGTTCAGTTCCATTCCATGGCTTCTTGAGCAAATGTCATTTATTATACGCTCAGGTCAACTAATACCTTGTGAGTGAATTTGGTACATGGAAACTGTATAGAAGCCTCTGTGTGTGTGTATGCGTGTATGTGTGTGTATGCGTGTATGTGTGTGTATGTATGTGTATATGTGTGTGTGTATGTGTAAGTGTATGTGTGTTTGTGTGTGTGTGTATGTGTGTGTATGTGTACGTGTGTTTTTTGTGTTTGTCCTTTCACCACTTGGCAACTGGTGTTGGTTTGTTTAGGTCGTGTAACCTAGAGGTAAATTAGGGGTTCAGACTGATACAATAAGTAGCAGACTTAAAAATAAAAACTGTGGGAGAAGAGGTAGGGGGGCTTTCATTGACTAAATGATGCTCCAGCATGACCATAGTCCATTAACTGAAATGGGTAAAAGATAAAAAGTAAACATTTATAAACCACTTTATCAATGTTATGGTAATGTAACTTTGATATACTTTGAATAGTCTGAGATATCTCCAAAATCTTGAGAACCCATGATGATCAATGCTTAACTTTGGTTGTAAGACAATGATTGCATAGATAAGAGACAAGAGCTGCCCTAAATATGGTATTAATTTTATTGTAATCAATATTCCCAAAAGATCTGGTACATCTTCCAAGAAACGGGATGAACTGAAGTATGCAGAATTAAATGTCTTCTCCGGAGACACAGAGAATCTTTACTATTGATTTGAACTCAAAATGTGAGTTGATAATCAAAAAATGCTTTAGCTATCTTGCTTCTAGTAAGTTCTTGAAATAGCAGAGAAGAATCTGGATAGGAAGAATATATTCTTTGATTCTGTCATTATAAAAAAAAGAATCTTCTTTCGACAATGACACAGAGATATTAAAAATCTGAGGTTTTTTTTCTTTTTTTTTTTAATAATGTATAGAATGTAGCTGGGAAAATTAATTTCCGATAATTTTGTTACTTTCAATAAATTTTCTGGAAGACCTTTTCAAAGGAAACAACTACTTCTACTGAAAGTATTCAGTTATTTTTCCTGGAATATCAACAGAGGAATAGCAATTAACGACGGAAAGCATTTAAGAAACCTTGCAAGCTTGAAAGTTGGTGGTTTAATATATGAACATATGCTTCAGAAAGCCAATTATCTTTTTCATCATGTCATGCTGGTTATTATTCAGATGTTGGAATTCATGAAATGGTTTGAAGAACCTACTGGAAAAACTAAAGGGTAATATATTCTGTCGACTATTATGATTGCAGCTTTAGGTGAAAGCTGTAAATAGCTGTACTCGTGGTGCATTAGCAGGGTTGATGCTTCCTACCATATACTAGAGACATCCTGTATGTTGTGTACCTGACCAAGACGCTTGACCTTTCTGTTACCATATTTCTACTGAGATACAATTTTTGATTCAATTAATTTTGAAAATTACAAAGAATTTATTAAGATATCTTTGTCATTATTATGTTGACTTTTGGAACATAAACTGGCTTCAAATTTTGGCACAAAGCCAGCAATTTCAAGAGAAGGTGTAAGTTAATTTCAGTGACCCCAGTTTTTAACTGGTAATTATTTTTTTGAAGCTGAAAGGATGAAAAGCAAAACTGACCTCAGCGGAATTTGAACTCGGAACATAAAGATGGACAAAATGCCACTATGCATTTTTCCCAGTGTGCTAATGATTCTACCAGCTCTCTCCCCTTTTTTTTTCAACACAAATTAGCATGAAATTTTGATGAAAGGTTTTTAACTAAGGTTACAGTAAGTTTCTTCTTAGATTTGAACCATAGCTCTTGGATTTTCCTGGTCTAATGGTTCAAATCTAGTAAGAAACTTGCTACAATCTTAATTAAAAACCTTACTTCAAAATTTCATGTTAATTTGTACTCCAAAAAAGGTGGTGAGCTGTCAGAATTGTTAGCACACTGGGAAAAATGCTTACTGGCATTTTGTCCATAAAAAGGAAAGTGTTGCCTTAAAGGTATTAATGTCTGCATGGATACGGCTCAATCAACCAGCACTGGCCAACTTATTATGCTGTGGTGGTAATTTTCAAAGAAAGTGTGTGAGTCTGGTTGAAGATTCTAGAACTTTTGGGCCAACAGTAATAAATAGACGAGTGGATTCAACTTTAGGTAGAGCTATCCCACATTTATCCAGTTAATGTTGCTTTTCCCATGTATGATTGTTTCTCACTTCTCTCCCTTTGCTGAACTTAATGAACCAGAGAGCTGCTTAGCTATGTTTGGGAATCTGTATCACTATCTTCCTTCTTCCACTTTTAAGTAAGATGCATACCTTGTGGTCAATCTTTACTTGTAATGCCCAGTAACACATAATAATTATATGCAGCAATTAATTTCCTTGCACTACCTCTATTACATCGTCCAAAGGATTATACCCTTTACTTTTTAACTTTTTGTTTGTTTTAGTCTTTGGATTGCTGCCAAGCTGCAGCCCCGCCTTGGAATGTTTCATTGTACTTATTTTTTTGGGGTCTGATAGTTATTCTATTGATCTTTATTTGCTGAACTGCAAAGTTATGGGGATATAAACCAATGCCATTTGTCAATTGGTGGTGGACAAACACGAGCACAAACACAGACACAGGCACAGGCACAGACACACACACTCACACACAGACACACACACACACACGCATGCACGCACGCATGCACACACACACACACGGCGAGCTAGCAGAAACGTTAGCACGCTGGGCGCAAAATGCTTAGCAGTATTTCATCTGCCGCTATGTTCTGAGTTCAAATTCCGCCGAGGTCGATTAAATAAGTACCAGTTACACACTGGGGTCAATATAATCGACTTAATCCGTTTGTCTGTCCTTGTTTGTCCCCTCTGTGTGTAGCCCCTTGGGGGTAGTAAAGAAATAACACACACACACACACACACACACACACACACACACACACATGCACATACCCACCCATACGCACACATACACACACACACATGATAAGCTTCTTTCAGCTTCTGTTAACCAAATTCCCTCATAAGGCTTCTGTTGACCCAGGGCTGTAGTAGGAAACACTTGCCCAAAGCACTGTGTTTTGGGACTGAATCCAAGACCCCATAGTCGGGAAGCAGGCTTTTTACCACACAGCCATGCCTGTGCCTATATACAGAAGATTATATTTTTATATATTTGTTGAACATTGATCCATTAATTTATTGAACATACATTTTATAGATAATAATGATGCACACCCACTCTACAATGTAAATATCAAAATAAAACAATAACATCATTGAAATCTCAAAGTTACAAGATAATGCATGATTAATTCAAGACAATGTGAATAAATAAGCATTACATTTAACTGAGTAATCTGAATGCTAATGGGATAAAAAAAACTCACCAACAAAATCTATATGTATGACTTGCTAGTAATAACCACCAAGTCTCCCTCAAATCACAACCTACTTTCGTGTGGTCATTGTGTACACACCAAACCTTCTTAACTTGTGGACAATCTAAGAAGGTGTGAGAGGGTGGTGAAAAGTTCCTGGCTTTAAGGGTATCACAAAAGACTCTGTTGAAGGCTCAGCCTTCTGAGTTCTTTTACAGGGCTTAGAAAAACTGAAGGACTTCTGCAAGAAGTGTGTGAATCTAAGAGGGGATTATGTTCAATAAAATCATAATTGTATTTTCTTTTACTGAAAGCCAGGAACTTTTCAGCACCCCCTCATATATGCCTAACCACTACGAGACCACTTTAAAAAAGGAAGTTTTGAATCAGAGAATCAGTGGTGGTTTCAAAAGTATTTAAATAAAACTCAGTTGATTTAGCGACTAATATCTCTATAGTTAGGTGAACTGCGGTCTTGAGAATTAGGATAACAGTGTAAGTTGTCACCATCATCATCATCATCATCATCATCATCTAATGTCCGCTGTCCATGCTGGTATGGGTTGGATAGTTTGACAGGAGCTGGCTAGACAGAAGACTACACCATGCTAAGCTGTCTGTTTTAGCATGTCTTTTATGGTTGGATGCCCTTCCTAACACCAACCACTCTGCAGAGTGGACTGGGTACTTTTACATGGTATCTGCACAGGTGAGATCAGTTTTGGCATGGTTTTTTCCCAGCTGGATACCCTTCCAAATGCCGACCACTGTACAGAGTTTACTGGATGATTTCTATGTGACACCAGTACTAGAGCCACATATATAATGAAATACACCTGCAGTAGGCTTGAATTCAAGTCATTTGAGTTAGTAGTCCACTATCTTTCTACATACCTGATTGATTGAACTAATGAAGAAACTGTTATGTGGTCGTTTGACCTGCAAGAAATAGCAGCCAAATCTCCCTCAAATCATAGCTTGCTGTTTTGAAAAATGAAGGAAGGACACATTAGAGAATGCAATCCTTGGTAGCCTTAAAATAGTGGGAGGATCACAACTGGAATGTCCTCGATCATAGATTTGCTCCTTCAGAGACGGTCTTGGGTTAAACAACAATGGCAGCCACAGCAATAGCAACAAGAAGAAATTCTGATTGATTGGCAAGCCTTCATTAACTTGCAGTTTTGAGTTCATTTCTTCTTTAGACTCCTGCTGATCTCATTAAGAAGTCATTAAAGATGATTCCTTGAATTAATGGATATCACCGATTGTGAAATGTTTAGGAAGTAACTCATTTGTCTGATGACAGGTGGATCATAGGAGGAAAGTTTCAGGCAAATGTTGCAGAAGAGAAGCAAATCTCCAGTGAGCTTTTATCTCCTAACTTAGTTTCAGTTCGTATTTGTAATCATTCTGTTTCTCTTGCTTTCTTAATAAAGATATATATATGTTACAGCATCTTATTTGATTTCCTCCACAAACCTGAGGCTGTTTAACAACTTAACCCTTTAGCTAATAAACTGGTTATACAAGGTGGTATCAAAAATTTCTACTGTGACTTTTTGAAGCATTTGAGGAGAGACATTTGGTGAAAATGACTGGATCTGTGAAACACAAAGAATTCACTGAGCTCTCCTCACTCATGAGTTTCTCACCAAAAACAACATGGTATTACTTCTGCACCTACCCTTTTCACCAGATTTAGCACCTGTGGACTTCCATCTCTTCCCCAAGATGAAAATGTAGCTTAAAGGTGGCC
The DNA here is from genome assembly GCF_046866305.1 of Octopus bimaculoides. Classification (NCBI taxonomy): domain Eukaryota; kingdom Metazoa; phylum Mollusca; class Cephalopoda; order Octopoda; family Octopodidae; genus Octopus; species Octopus bimaculoides. The sequence continues at coordinate 56,702,485 of NC_142939.1, read as the reverse complement.
GTTTTAACACCATTGTCAAGATCCAGGGCAAATTGCAGAAGGTCCTCGACTTACTTACAGAAAATGACTTCCAGGCCAGATTCCAAAAGTGGCAGGAATGCTGGGACCGGTGTATTGCTGCACAAGGTGACCATTTCAAGACGATTCAGAGATTCCAGACGTATCTTTGACTGAAGAGATACAATGATATCAAAATACTGGTGTCTTAGAGTCCACCTATGTTGCTGGAATGTGTGTGTCATGAACATATGCTGTCTGACAAGAGTATTTGTTTTCCAAAAGCAAAATACAAAAGCAATTAACATATTCACTTTCAAAACTGCCACGTGTTATGAATGATTATGTTCATCATTGTTATTTCATAGGTATTCTTGTTAATTAACCCTGCTCATACATAATCTGCCATGTACAGCATACAGAGACCTTCTCTGTTAGTCGGTCTGCAATCCTCCAACAGCACATCTTTTGTACCTTAATTTGCATTAGAAACCATATGGAATTCCCCCACCTACTTCTTTTCTAAACCGTTAACTACATCAAACATTAAATTTGTGTTGTTGGTTGCCATTTATCCCCTTTTAGCTATGCTAATTAGAGTTTGAGCTTGTCATGTTAGCTGCCAAAATATTGTGAAAATTAATATCTTTAAATTGAATTTTTATACTTTTTAAAAATATTCTTATAATCAGAATCGCTTATTGATAACTTCCATTTATCAGATACCTTCAATTATTGATCACTCCAAATTTAAAGGGTGAACAAGCTTCAGGGTATAATGTATTGATTTTTTTCTCTTTTATTAGCTTAAGTCCTCAAATTTGTAACAGAAGACTAGAATAGTTGATTAACACTGACCTAATTATATAACAACTATTTCATTGGCCACAAGTGAAATGGAAAGAAAAATTTGACCTTCGTAGAATTTGAATCCAGACCCTACAGTAACGAAAGTAAATAATGCAAACCATTTAGTTTGACACTCTATTGCTCCTGTCTTCTGTCTCTACATTATTTTGCTTGGGTGCAAGTGTGGCTGTATGGTTAAGAAGCTTGCTTCCCAACCATGTGGTTTTGAGTTCAGTTCCACCACATAGCATCTTGGGCCTGTTGTACATATGTATGTATGCACACATGCATTATTATTATTATCATTATTATTATTATTATTATTATTATTATTATGGTCGCGTTTCAACTTGGGTCAAATTTCTTGGTCCGTCATCCCTGCCTTTAGGTCCTGGATACATTCCAGGCCAGTGTCTGCAATCATGTTGTCGATGTAAGCATGACGATGTTTTACTCTTCTTACATCACACACACACACACACAGGCGTGGTTGTGTGGTAAGAAACTTGCTTCCCAACTATTTGGTTCCGGGTTCAGTCCCACAGTGTGGTTTCTTGAACAATTGTCTTATACTATAGCCTCAGGCCAACCAAAGCCTTGTGAGTGGATCTGGGAGACAGAAACTGAAAGAAGCCCGTCGTATATATATATGTATATTTATGTGTGTGTGTGTGTGTGTCTTTGTGTCTGTGTTTGTCCCCTCATCGCTGCTTGACAACTGGTGTTGGTGTGTTTACTTCCCCATGACTTAGTGATTTGGCAAAAGGGACCAATAGAACAAGTACTAGGCTTCAAAAACATAAAGTCCTGGGGTTGATTTGTTTGACTAAAACCCATCAAGGTGGTGCTCCAGCATGGCCACAATCAAATGACTGAAACGGGGGGGGGGGGTAGCTTGTGTGTTTTCTGTACTCTGGTTATTATTATTTTCTTGTCTACGTTTTGTTTGCAATGTCCTGTACCCAGATATGCACCTATATATACAGGTAGACGTAGGTATGCACATACCTGTACGTAGATATGCATGTCCTCATTTATTATTGTTTTTACATGACCGAACGCCAGCATCATCACCGTTGTAAGTAGTTATTTCAACTTTATATTTTCTGACGCGACTCTATTTCTTTCTCTATCACTTTTTCCCCCTCTCGTTCTTCCTCTGTTACTACTACGTATCTCTCTTTACCCCTCTCGTTCTTCCTTCTGTTATTACTATATCTCTCTCTTTCCCCCCTTGTACTTCCTTCTGTTACTACTATATTCCTCTCTTCCTCTCTTTCTCTCGTTGCTCACCTATTCTTCTACTTCCTCCCTTTGTTTCTCCCTCTACCACTCTCTCTCTTTCTCCCTTACCCCTGCATGGTCACATGCTTCCGGTCACGAATCCTTTTCTTCCTTGGCTATCGCCGAGCAAACACGCGAACTTACTTCGTCCCTACTTACTTCGTCCCTACTTACTTCGTCCCTACTTTCATCTATTGACCAGAACGCAACATTATTGATCACTCTTTCTTTATACTTGATGGACTTAACTCCCCTCCACACTCTTATCAATCACTATTAGTCTTATCTTTATTCTTATATTTTTTTATTTTTATATATTTATTTTTCTTTTTTCTTTATTTCATTTACGTTTATTCTCCTCTTCCTCCCCTCCTCCTCCTCCTTCTCACATGCGTTTGTATTTTATATATATATATATATAATGTTTTTCCCTCTTTTGTGTGTATTTTTTTTGTATGTATACTAGTAAGAAAAAAACCTCTGCTGTTTAAGTAACTAGTAAAACATACATTTTATTCAGTTTGGAAATGTCTATTTGAAACTCAAAACTCATATCAGAGTAACTTACTGTAAACATTATTATCAAGATTACAATAAGAATTATCCTCAAAATAGCCATCTCTACACATTTTTTTCATATCATCATCATCGTTTAACGTCCGCTTTCCATGCTAGCATGGGTTGGACGATTTGACTGAGGACTGGTGAAACCGGATGGCAACACCAGTCTCCAATCTAATTTGGCAGAGTTTCTACAGCTGGATGCCCTTCCTAATGTCAATATATATATATATATATATATATATATATATATATATACACACACACATATATTAGCAGGAGGATAAGTTAATTATGATTTTATTCGACATATTCCCCTCTTGGATTCACACACGTATTGCAGTGGTCTTCAGGTTTTCTAAGCCCTGTAAAAGAACTTGGAAGGATCACCTTCAGCCGCATACAGAGTGGATGACATTCCAAAGGCTGGAACAGTTTAGTTTGAATGGAAAATGATGCCCCACCTACCATATTTGCCAGACATTTCCCCACCTGATTATCATTTATTCCACAGCCTTCAAAATAATTAAGATGGCAAAAATATGAATTCTGTAGACGAGGTCAGAACAGTACTGCAGAAATATTTTTCATCTGCATTATTTATATGATGATCTAATATATTTAAACTTCTGGGACATTTTACAGGTTTTTACAGTTCCAGTGATGGCTTGGATCTGTAGTCTTCAAATCAGCTTTCTCCTTTCTGGTTTTGAGAAGCCTAATTTCTCAAGATTAGTATTTAGGCAATGTGTTACATATCCCAGAGCCCCGATAATTATAGGTATAAACCTAAACTTGTATGTATGTGTGTGTGTGTGTATGTATGTATGTATGTATGTATGTATGTATGTATTTATGTATTTATACCTATTGCTGATGTTGTAAGAATTTAGAAACTTTCAAGAGAACAAGAAATAATTCCTTTTTCGAACAGTGGATCTTGAAGCACACAAGGCTATAAATAATAGCATGTAAAATTTGGGTTGTAAACCCCTTTTTAACAGAAAAGGTTGAAGGCTCCTTTTGACCTTTTCAGCTCCAATATTTACCTGCAATTATCTATTTATCTCTCTCTCTCTCTCTCTCTCTCTCCCTCTCTCTCTCTCTCCCCCTCTCTCTCCTTCTCCCGCCCTCTCTCTCTCTCTATATATATAATTAATTAATTATTTGTAGAATTAACTTGAGTTGAGGTGTTTTAATATTAAGGACACCAAGTGAAGGTGGTGGCAACGGCAATGACCATGGTGGTGGCGGTGACAACAACGATGTTATTGGTTATATACAGCTTCATACATGCTCCCCACAACATAGCTGTACAATATTTCTAGCAATATGCTAACTACGTAGAAATCTGGCTCCAAACAATCTCTTGATAAGATGTGATCCGTCCATCTCCTTTCTTACCAACAACACCAACAACATCAAACACAAACAACCACAACACTGAAACGTACCCCACATTCACACACACACACACACACACACACACACACACACGTACACACACACACATACACACACACTGATATATTTGTGTACATGTGGAAACAGCTTTTCTTTCAAACATTGAAAAGTGAATTGAATGTGACTGCATTCGAGTTTATCAGTGTTTTTTATTAGTTTTATTTTACACACACATAAACAATCACACACACACACACAAATACACACACACACACATACACAAATACACACACACACACACACACACAAACGCACAAATACACACAAACAAATGCAAGCGCACATTCGCCCACAATACAATATACAATAAATAACCGAAAACAACACAAACACACCCGAGAGTGAGGTCAATAGTCATTATATTTGACTGACCATCAACAAACAAACAATAATGAAGGTGAACAAAGAATATATAAAATTCATCATAGATTATGTTAGTCCACACAGAGGCTGTTGATAATGCAAATCTGAAAGGTTTATGGAGAATTATTTCTTCCTTTCTGCTCATTTAAATATCATGAATAACTCCCATTAGCATTTATGGTGATGCATTCATTAAAGAAACATAAGACGCATGCTGCAAAAACCAGACCAAATAATAAGTGACAGAATCAGTACTACAGTCATACAAGGGAGTGCTGAAAAGTTCCTGGCTTTAAGGGTATCATGAAAGGCCTAGTTGGAGGCCCAACCTTCTCAGTTCTTTTACAGGGCTTAGAAAAACTGAAGGACCGCTGTAATATGTGTGTGAATCTGAGAGGGGAATATGTTGAATAAAATCATGATTAACTGATCCTCCTGTATTTTCTTTTACCCAAAGCCAGGAACCTATCAGCACCCACTCATAATATATATATATGCATAGATGTGGTTGTGTAGTAAGAAGCATGCTTCCCAACCACATGGTTCCAGGTTCAGTCCCACTGTGTGGCATTTTGGGCAAGTGTCTTCTACTATAGCCTCTGGTTGTCCAAAGCCTTGTGAATCGATTTGGTAGATGGAAACTGAAAGAAACCCATCGTGTATATATATATATATATATATATCGTTGCCAGTGCCCCTGGACTGGCTTGTGCGGGTGGCACATAAAGGACACCATTTCGAGCGTGGCCGTTTTCGTGCGGGTGACACGTAAAAGCACCCACTACACTCTCTGAGTGGTTGGCGTTAGGAAGGGCATCCAGCTGTAGAAACTCTGCCAAATTAGATTGGAGCCTGGTGTTGCCATCCGGTTTCACCAGTCCTCAGTCAAATCGTCCAACCCATGCTAGCATGGAAAGCGGACGTTAAACGATGATGATGATGATGATATATATATGAATATATTTGTGTGTGTGGAATTTCTCAAACCATCCTTAACACTGGCTTATGCTTATTGTCCAATCCCCATATACTGCATTAATATTCCTCATACTTTCTGTTGTGTTGTTTGCCTTTATTGAACTTGTAAAACAAAATATACTGAATGTGCACCTTTGTCATTTCTATTATAACTTTGAAAAAATAACTGCTAAAATCGAACTGCACTCTTCAAAACTTGCACTAAGAATAAGTCAAAGTAAAATTACTACCTGCTTTTATAGCAAGCTGATACAGGTAGTTTATCATGACCCTTCTGACTTTTAGCTCATGCAATTGAAAAAAAAACCCCACATTATTTATGGGATGACCCAATATATGAGCATGTCTAGATATGTAACTATATGCATGAGAATACATACATTAAAAAAAACATACAAATCTTCACATATACATACAAACAAAAATATCCTACTGTTGATGTTGAAATTCCAATGAAGGAGCCTTGGATTTAGGTTAGAAACCGGTTCTTTCTCTATTGGCAAGAAATCTTGAAACAAACTGAATAATGACATACATATGTGTGTGTGTGTGTGTGTGTGTGTGTGAGATCCTGTCAGGGTAAATAATGCAGCATTCTGTTTTCTAATACAACCTCCACACTAAGAATACCTTTTGCTATTTAAACTGCTTCTATTGCTATTAATTATTTATGTGTGTGTGTGTGTGTGTGTATGTTTATATATATGTATATATATATATATATATATATATATATATATATATATATATATATATATATATATATATGTTTATATATATATATATATATATATATATATATATGTGTGTGTATATATATATATATATATATATATATATATATATATATATATATATATATATATATATATATATATATACACACGTGCGGGTGACACGTAAAAGCACCCACTACACTCTCTGAGTGGTTGGCGTTAGGAAGGGCATCCAGCTGTAGAAACTCTGCCAAATTAAATTGGAGCCTGGTGTAGCCATCCGGTTGCACCAGTCCTCAGTCAAATCGTCCAACCCATTCTAGCATGGAAAGCGGACGTTAAACGATGATGACGATGATGATGATGATAGTGGTATGGGGGAAAAATAATGGGTAGAAGGATGCATCTTTGCTGGTTCCATTTGAGAGACTGTAGATTCTGGATCTGTTGTTAATTTGATCTGCATAGGGTTGATGGCCTGAGAAGTGGTTTGCTATCTGACATTTTGTGTTTGTAATAAAGAATTGTCGAGCATTTTGGTTATAAACATGTAACTAATTGGAAATAGAGTTGAAAACTTTGGTGATACACATCCACCTATGTGCACACTTACTATACAAAGCCTCACTCACATATGCACATGTCTAGATGCACTCACGCTCACGCACACACACACACACACACACACACACACACATACACACACACACACACACACACAAGCACTGAAACACACAAATATATGAAACACACATCACTCCACAAAATGCATGCATTAGGTTACTTATCCATGTACACACGCACACACACACTCCCATACACATGGGCCTACATAATTATATGCTCACCCACACACATTCAATTGCACTCGTCCCCATTCACACATACAAACTTACACACACCATTCTCAGATACACACATATATTTGTGCACCCTAGTTCAGTTGGGTAACCGTTATTATCTCCCTTTCACTCAGCCGCTTTCTTCCAGACATTTCATCATGTTTATCCCTACACATTTTTTTCTCTTTCCATTTTGTTTTTCATTCTCTCTCCATTTTTTTCTCTCTCAATCCTTTCTGTCAAAGAGCATAGGCTCAAAATGTCAAAGCCTTTTCCATTTTTCCCAAACTTCAAACTAGTACATCTGCTTGTTGTTTCCTCACCTGTGTTCGTCTTTTTTTTCTGTAAATTCAAACTATAAAGAAGCCTGTCATACATACATACATACATACATACATACACACACACACACACACACACACACACACACACACACATATATATATGTATATATATATATATATATATGTATATATATGTGTGTGTGTGTGTGTGTGTGTGTGTGTGTATGTATATATTTATGTGTATGTCTTTGTGTCTGAGTTTGTCCGCCCCATCATCATTTGACAACTGATGTTGGTGTGTTTACGTACCCATAACCTAGTGGTTTGGCAAAAGAAATTGATAGAATAAGTACTAGGCTTACAAAGAATAAGTCCCGGGGTCTATTTGTTTGACTAAAACTCTCCAAGGCAGTGTTCCGTGTTCCAGCATGGCTGCAGTCAAATGACTGAAGCAGGTAAAAGAATATATATATATATATATATATATATATATATATATATATATATATATATGTATATATATGTAGATAGATAGATAGATACATAGATATATAAAGAGAGCACTCCGTCACTTACGACAACGAGAGTCCCAGCTGATCTGATCAACAGAACAGCTTGCTAGTAAAATTAACGTGCAAGTGGCTGAGCACTCCACAGACGTGTGTACCCTTAAAGGAAAATTCAGCATAACACAAAGTGTGACAAGGCTGATGAAGGGTCTTTTTTCTGTGTTTACTTGGCTTGTTTTCCATTTTTTTCTAATTGTTTACATATCTAACTTGTTTGTTTATGTATTCCAAGATATTTGTACCTTTGGTGATATCCTTTTCCCACATATGCATGTATATATATATATATATATATATATATATATATATATATATATACATTATATATATATATATATATATATATATATATATATATACATATATACATATATATATAGAAATATATATAACAAATGAAGGAATTGTTCTTTATAGGTTATATAATACACACACACACACGCATACAAAGGAGTGAATAAGGTATAGATAACTTCTATAAATGGATGAATATATCTACATGATAATGTATATGTGTATATAAATTGTATAAGAAGTTAGCATGTTATAACTATCTAAACATTTAAGAATGTAAATATACATAATGTATAAGTATGAATATGCATTTTTGCATGTGTGTATGTGTGTATATAAGTACACGCTCACACACACATGTTTGTTTGTATGTATGTATTTTTAGATAAAAGGAACTATACAAATATTCGTGTTACCTGTGTGCAAAAATCAATAAACTGTTCAAAACTATATGACAATGATTTTCTTTCCCCCAGGTGTTACTATTTACTTCAAAGGAGCAGCTCGGGCAAAATGGTGTGAATTAATGGACAACGGTAGCAGGAGAACCGAAATAGAGCATGATAAAGAAGAAATATATTTTGATGACCGATTCTGCTTGTGGGGCAAAGGTAGGAGACAGCGATGCTTATCTAATCAATATCGGTTTCTAATGCTTCCAACATATTTCTTGCATCATAATCATTTGAAGATCTGTTTGTTGTGAGACCATGAATATTAGTTATTATTATTATTATTATTATTATTATTATTATTATTATTATTATTATTATTATTATTATCATTATCATTATTATTATTATTATTTCAAGGTGGTGAGTTGGCAGAATCGTTAGCATGCCAGGCAAAATGCTAAGCAGCATTTCATCTGTCATTACGTTCTGAGTTCAAATTCTGCTGAGGTCGACTTTGCCATTCATCCTTACGGGGTTGATAAATTAAGTACCAGTTAAACACTGGGGTCGATGTAATTGGCTAGTCTTCCAACCACCCACAAATTTCAGACCTTGTACCTTTAGTAGAATAGATTATTATTATTATTATTAGAAATTGCTGGCCTTGTGCCAAAATTTAAAATCATCATTATTATTATTGTTATTATTATTATTATTATTATTATTATTATTATTATCATTATTATTATTATATAACTTTTCAATATTTGGTAGATTGAGGCAAATTTCTACTGCATCACCTCCTACACCTCCGTGTTGCTGGGGTGTGTGCATTTAGTTCTGAGTTCAAATTCCGCTGAGGTTAACCTTGCCTTTCATCCTCTTGGGGTTGATGAGGTAAGTACTAGTTGCGTACTGGGGTTGATGTAATTGACTGGACCCCGCTCTCAAAATTTCTGCTCTTGTGCCTATAGTGCAAAATATTATTAGGACAATGGGTTGGCTGAATTGGTAGAGCAGTGAATAAAATACCTTGTGATATTTGTTTCAGTTCTTTATACTCTAAGTTCAAATCCTGACAAGATTGGTTTTGCTTTTATCCTTCCCGGGTTCATGAAATAAAGTTTCAATGAAGTACTAGGGTCAGTTTAATTGACTAACCCTTTCCCCACAAATTTCCAGCTTTGTGCCTATGTTAGAAAATTATTATTATTATCGAGGGAATTATTATTATTATTGGCAGAATCATTAGAGCATCGGACAAAATACCTTCAGGATACGAGTTCAAATACCATCAAGGTCACGTTTACTTTTTATATTTCCGGAGTGTGCTAAAATGGTTGTGTGATTAAGAAGCTTACTTTGTAACCATGTGGTTTGGGGTTCAGTCTCATTGCGTGGCACTTTCAGCCAGTGTCTTCTATTATACTCCCAGAGAGACCAGTGCCTTGTGATGGAATTTAGTATGTGATTGGCTTGAAAAATTGTTAAGATATTAAGATATTTATCTCAACATGAAACCAATGGTAGCCTTAATACACAAATAAAGAAATTTTATCCATCAGTGCAGTGTTGAGCACTCATTCTCATTGTGTGACATTTATGTATGTATGTATGTATATATATATATATATATATATATATATATATATATATATATGTATATGACGGGCTTCTTTCAGTTTCCGTCTACCAAATCCACTCACAGGGGCTTGGTTGACCTGAAGCTATAGTAGAAGACACTTGCCCAAGGTGCCAAACAGTGGGACTGAACCTAGGACTATGTGGTTGGGAAGCAAACTTCTTACCACACTGCCACACTTGCTTATAAGCAAATCTGAAGGATGTTCTGAAATAAACAATAAGTGGAATATAAAAATCTTTTTTTTTTTTAATATTTAAGAGTAAAATTTAATTTATCCGTTACTCATTACATTTTTTTTTCTTAGAATGATAATGTATTTAGGCTTATCAAAATTCAGCTTTACAGAATAGTTCGTTAGTGTTGGTATTAAGAATAGTTCATTAGTATAGGTATTGTGCTCACATGAAATTTATAGACAGTTTCTTGTTATGTCTCTGATAGATTTAAAGTTTTCTGTCGCTATGGCAGACGCTTTGATCATGTAATTTAAGTAGCAAAGAAAATTTGAAGAGAGTCCTTTGAAGAATTAGATAAATAGAATTGCTGTGAGGAATATAGAACCTACCATTTCAGTAGTCATTGGCCTACATACAGGCTTCTATATACTGAAAAGATGGATGATTTCTTGGATTAGTTTCATTGCACTTGGGGGTTTTATCCAATGAAAACCAATGTATTATCATCACCACTACCACTATCATCACCGGTGCCACCACCACCACCACCACCACCGCCGCCACCGCCACCACCACCACCACCACTGCCACTACCACAACCACCACCACCATCATCATCACCACGAGGGTGTTGACAATGACTACAATAATGACAACGACGATGTCGACGACAACAATGGCAACCACCACCACCACCACCACAACCACCACCACCACCAATACCACCACCACCACCATCATCATCACCACCATGAGGGTGTTGACAATGACCACAACAATGACAACGACGATGACGACGACAACAATGGCAACCACCACCACCACCACCACCACCACCACCACCACCACCACCACCACTACCACCACCACCACCACCACCAATACCACCACCACCACCGCCGCCACCACCACCACCACCATCATCATCACCACCACGAGGGTGTTGACAATGACCACAACAATGACAACAACGATGACGACGACAACAATGGCAACCACCACTACCACCACCAATACCACCACCACCACCACCACCAAAAAAATAACTTATTTACCTAAGTTTTAACATCATCTCCTTCGAAATAGTCACCTTGTACAGCAATACACCGGTCCCAGCATCCCTGTCACTTTTGGAATCCAACCTGGGAGTCATTTTCCATAAGCAATTTGCTCTGGATTTCAACAACGATGTTAAAACAGTGACCTTTGAGCTGCCATTTTTATTTTGGGGAAGAGACAGAAGCCTGCAGGTGCTAAATCTGGTGAATAGGGAGGGTTGCAGAAGTGATACCATGTTTTTGGTTAGAAACTCATGAGTGAGGAGAGCTCGGTGATAAGGTGCATTGTCGTCTTGAAGAATGTAGTTCTTTGCGTTTGAGGAGGAGGAGGAAGAGGAGGAGGACTCCATCCCACCTAACTCGAAAAGCTTCACTAACTGAAAACACTAAATGCTGGCTTCTGGCAAGATCTTTTTTTTTCCTCTCTTGCAATGGGACAAATAATGAAATGAAAATTTACAGATAAATTTTAGAGATTAAAAAAAAAAAAAATGAATCAGCTTTAAAATATATTGTATTACATATAATGAAGTTTTCCAAAATCATTCGTTTATATTTTTATTCTTATTCTTATTTTTCTTAGTCATAAGCCTGACAAAATTAATTAACCAGACACTTTCTTAAAAACCAAAACTTTCTATTTTGTTTGAACCATGTGAACTAGTTTAAGAAATTATCATACTAAAACTGCCAAACTAACAACCAGTCTGTAGTTTTTTGTTTGTCTTTTTGGTTTTTTTTTTTTTTTTGCTGCTAATCTACATTAAGATAGTTCGAGAAAATTAGACATAAACAAGTGTGTTTCTGTTTCAGCAAAACTAGCCTCATATATCAAAATTAATTTGGCTTCAGAGCTAATCATTCAACTCAATGAATACTTATTAGTCGCATTGAAAGCAATAATGAAAGACTAGATACAGGACAAAATGCAAATGATGTTAGTGATTATGAGAAAAGTGATATTCATTGCAAATGTTTAGATTTGTTACGCTAAAAGTGCGAGTCACAATGTTCAAGAGACATAACGATAGAATTTGTTTCAGTGACTGAGTGAGTTAACCCTTTAGCATTCAGATTGCTCTGTCAAGTGTAACGCTTATTTATCCACAGTGTTTTGAATTAATCATGTATTATCTCGTAGCTTTGAGATTTCGATGATGTAGTTATTTATTTCTAGAATGCTATTGTAGAATAAATGCCAATGGCTGGATCTGGGTAGTTTCAACATAAAATAGGTAGAATATTTGGGCTGGATGTTGGTTTAAATGCTAACGGTTTAATCTGTAACCCATCCTAACAACACTAGCTGGCCCTTGGGAGTTTTAGTGAAGTTCACTCTGCTGCTCAGATGAGATTGACCTCTGGATTGCTTTTGGTCATGGCTGGAGACCAGAATTTGCACGAAAATGTGTATTTTCCAAGCATTCATTTGGACCACCCTTCTCTATGGGTGTGAATCCTGACCAGTGAGAGCTGGAGATCTCTGGGAACTTGAAGTCTTAGACCACTACTGTCTATGTTGAATCCTGCATGTTTGTCCATTGGACTTCATTTCAAATCCCCAAAATATGACACTACTGCTACATCAGCTCTCTGCAACAAGCTCTACTCACAAGACATCTAAGGTGGATTGGCCACACTCTCCATCAGCCTCTGGGGGAATTCATATACAAGGCAACAATGACATCAACAACGGCAATGATGATGATGATGATGATGACGACGATGATGACGATGACGATGATGATGACGATGATGATGACAACGAAGATGACAATGATAATGATGAGCACAATGATGTTAATGACAATGATGATTGCATCTGTATTTCAATTTTATTATAATCATTTTGTCTTCAATAATGTTATTGTAATTGTTGCTATTAGTATTGTTGTTGTTGCTGGTGGTGGTGGTGGTGGTGTCGTCCTATAATCAAAATCATGTTACAGCCAAGATAATTCTATCAAGTTTTTCGGTGAGGTTTTAAAGTTTTCATTTAGGTATGGCTTATCTAAGACTACATTATTCCATGTGTCTCTTCTTATTAAGATATTAGGTTGTGGTTAAAGAAAGATTTGGTTGCTATTTCTCACAGGCAAAGCAACATTGTAGAGGCCCTTCTCATTGCCTTGGAACAAATATTCTAAATCTAGAGTTTAAATAAAACCAATAGATAGATATAGATGAATAAAATACCATTAAATACCAGCCAAAGATAAGATAAAACTAATTATATACCATTCTTTAAAAAAAAATGTTTATCAACAAATAGAAGAAATGTTTTCTCTATCAATTAACCAAAACCGAATTCTTGAATGAGATGCGATAACAATCTTGATTCATATATTGATGGTTCTTTTGCTTCAGAAAATACTACATTAATTAACTAGGCATTCAATTAAACAGAAATAATGACATTCTATCCAAACTATGTTAAAAATGTATGTAAAATGTATAATGTGAAAAATCTATCTATTAAGCCAATAGGCACAGGTGTGGTGGTGCAGCTAAGATATTTTGTTGTAAATTATATGGTTTTGGTTTCAACTGGGATCCATATGGCCCCTGAGGGTCCATATAAGATCTTTGGGAGCCCACATAACAAAATAGTAAATTGGGGATCCACAATAGTATTTTAAGGGCCTCTGAAAAAATGTTGCTTTCAATGTATGTATTGGTATGTATTGCAAGAAACAGCTAGGTTTCTTTCTCAAACATTTTACAGTAGTTCAACCTCCACAAGTGAATGTGTGGAAAACAAAATAGGAATTTTGAAAGATGTTTCTATAAAACTTTTAAACTTCAAATGGTTATAAGGGTCCGCAAGAATAAAATATTAATCAAAGGGGTCCATAGATAAAAAATGGTTAAGAACCCTTGGGTTAGATAGTTTGACTGGAGCTGGTAAGCCAGAGAGCTGTTTCTGGTATTTTCATGTTAATTTGTTTCAAGCACCAGCTTAATGATAAATCAGTTTAATAAATTTAGCATAATTTTAAAAGTTAATTGCAACAAAGGTTCTGTATTTTGAGAGAAATGTAGTAACAAAAGTTTAATGGATCATATGGTAAAAGGGTAAAGATTCCCTTTGGTCATGAATGACCATGGGATTGCACCTAGAAAGTTCCCCTCCGAGGCACAAATCTGAGCATGGTTGTTTATGGAAGAGCAGCAGTCACTCATGCATACCAGCCTTCCTTCTCCATGCTACTGGTATTATCCAAGGGAAAGGCAAAGGGGCCGATACAGCTTGGCACCAGTGATGTCGCAACACATTTCTACAGCTGAGTGAACTGGAGCAATGTGAAATGAAGTGTCTTGCTCAAGAACACAACACACAACCTGGTCAGAGAATCAAACTCACTACCTCATGATTGTGAAGCCGATGCTTTAACCACTAAAGCCATGCACCTATAGATCATAGAATAACTGATTTTATGGCATTATTCATTTCTAACTTAGGTCATAAATTTGCAATGAAGGAACAGTTGATTATATTGTCTTGTACTCAATTTATCAACTCTGGTATTTAACTGGTACTTTATTTACCAAAACCCAGTACTTGAATGGTACTTAATTTACTTAATTCATAGCCTTATTTTATGGATCTTGGAAGAATGAAAGATAAAGTATATCTGCGCAAAATTCATTTTTAGAGTGTAAAAAGATATAATTCATTTTTGTTCATCACCCTCTTTATATTCACTCTTAATTAACAACATAATTAACACTAAATATTATTAGTTAAAAAACAAAGTAAAAAACAAATGGACAAAAGCAAAAAAATATAGAAAATTTCAATGAAACAAACATTAAAGCTTCTAAATTATATCTGGTTCTCATATAAAATAACCAATCAATTTAAACTTTTACATCTTCATTACCAACAAACTCCCATCAGTTCATTTAAAATTTATTGACCAATCAAAACCAGGCAGAATTTATTTGCTATAAGTAAGATCAGTGGAGACAAAATTCAAGTCTCATTAGGGATGGGTTTGTGCATGGTTTAAACCTGTAATTGTTTTGCAAGCTCTGATACATATTTTTAGAAAGGAGTTATCAAATTAAAACAGCTGCGCGTCACATATACACGCTATATATGTGTACGTGTGTGCGCATGTGTGTGTGTGTGCAAGCTTGTATGAGCGCGCGTGCGTGTGTGTGTTGTTGTGTGTGCAATAATGATGGTTTCGAATTTTGGCACAAGGTCAGCAATTTTAGAGGAAAGGTTCATTGCATCACCCCCCACCTCCACCAGTGCTCGACTGGTGCTTATTTTATCGACCCTGGATGGATGAAAGGCAAAGTTGACCCCAGTGGAATTTGAACTCAGAACTTAAAGATGGACGAAATGTTACTAAACATTTTGTCTGGCATGCTAATGATTCTGCCTGTACCTTGCCTTAATAATAATAATAATAATAATAATAATAATAATAATAATAATAATAATAATAATAATAATCAAGTCAATTATATTGATATTTTGAATATACTTGAGATGTGCATTTCAGATCCTTTTGCAAGAGAGAAAAAGAATTTATCTATTAGATAACATATATGGTTAAGACATTTCAAAATATTTCTTGCAAAATGATTTGAAATATATGTATTAAATTCATTCAAGATATCACTATTTTGTTTAACTTTATTATTATCATATGTTCTATGACTTCAAGCCATCACAAGATAGTCAGTCCATACTTTATTTACAGGGAAACTCCAGGTTTGGAGTGGTTTTTCTACTTGACCCTAGCTGAAAAATTCTGGTAAAGTGCAAAACATTAAATACAGAAAATACATACATACAATGTATACAAATATATATAATATATTATATCATTTAATAAATACAAGAGCAACTTCAAGTTTCTTATTTAGATAGTGTAGTAATTGGATGGGTTTGTATAGAATACTGTGTCAATCATTCAGGCTGAATGATTGCTGGATTGAGCAATCAAGCCTATCTTATTGCTGGACTATCCAATCATGAAACTTAAAGTAGCTCACATATAACTTCTGTATTCATTGACTCATACTTAATGGATGGACTACTTTTTTTATTGAGCCCATCAAACAAACTAACAATACTCTATATATACAGTGCATGTATTATATATGATTATATATGTTTTATATTTTTTGTTTCATATACATTTTCATGATCTTTGTTTTACATGTTCGTTAATCTTATAATTTTTGTTTTGTCTTATGTATGAGTTTTGTCTATATATTCTAAAGTAGCGTTAAAACTATTTTTTTTGATACTGTGGTCATATTTAGGTGGAGTGGTCTTGCTTTTTGGTAATGAAATCATCAGGATATTTTCTCTCCCTCTCTCTCTTTCTTTTTGTTCTTCTCCTTCCTTTCTCATTTCTCTCTCTCTTTCTCTTCCTCTACCTCTCCTTTCTCTTTACATACATACATACATACATACATACATACATATGTATGTATATGAAGCAAGCACAAAAGTTATTTTAGTATATATTATGTTGTACTTTCTGACAGACAACAGCAGTATGCAAAGTAACTATATTTACATGCATACGCTTGTATGCATGCATGTACACACAGGCACATACACATGCACACACACATGCACACACACATGCACACACACATACACATATGCAAACACATAAACAACCATTCTACATATATGTATAAAATATAATATAATATCATATAATAAAATATAATATAACATAATATATATACATACACACATTCATATACACATTTTTGTGTGCATGTATATACTATAATAATTTAATATCACAAATAAAAATAGGAGTACTCAATACACTCTGTTGGGTGAATATATTAATTATATGTTATATAATGCATAAATATCATTACTAATTAATCATGGTTTTTAGGCTTTAAATGTATTACTAACCTGAGCATCGTTTAGATGGATGTCATTCTAGTGAAAAACTATCCCATAAATCTGAGGAATACCGTATATACTAAATGCATAGAGCCTCAACTTCAGTTAGTCTTTTGTTGTGTTCTACAAATTGATGAAGATTACCAAATAATACACACACACACACACATAGTGACAAAGAGAAGATAGGTGTGTGGTGTTACATTGAATGATAGGTTTCAAAAATGAAACAGATGCAAGACAAGGCATGAACGGTAAGTTCACACATAAGACATGGATGTGCTCTTTCCTCATCAATTACCATCCAAAAAGTCATTACAATTTCACACCTTTAATGATAATCCATGTCTTGTGTGTGAATTTCTGTTCTTTCCTTGTGCTTTTGTTTACTTTTACCTTTGAAATTTATATACATACATATATACATACGTTCTTATGTATGTATGTACATTTGTACGTATGTTTGTATAAAGAGTTACTAATAATATTGCTTTTCTACACATTATAAAGTACTTAAAGGTTCTAGTCATTGGTAGCCATGTAAAGCACCATTTCATCCTTATTTGGAATCATCAGCATGGCATATCTTGTGATAAATAAACCAAGCTAAATTCAACATTCTATAAAGTTAGACATTTCTTATAAATAGGAAATAGTTTATAGTTTAAAAGGCATTCCTGTCTGTTTTTTCTCCCTTGATTGTTAATCGTTCAACAATAGAAAAAAGAGAGACATAAGAATTTCTTGCATGCAGATTAATATTTCCACCAGGGGTATACCATATGTAATTATAATTATAATGGATTGAAGAATTTCTTAAAATTTAATCATTTTGGTTATTATTTATGTTTTATTTATTTACTCTAAATGTAATTTTCTTTTTATTAGTCAGTTTTGTGTCTAAGAATTTTTCTTTTGTTATCCAACTGTTATGGGTCCTACCTATAATTTTCCTCTTGAACAACTACGGATGCAAAGTTTCTGATACTCTCCTTGTTTAGACACAACTTTTTTTGTTATCATAACCATTTTAGATGAGTTTGCTGCTAGCTAATAAACTATAGTCATAAGCTTACTAAGATATCTTGGAATTAGTTCTTCTGTCATCTATCTTCATATATATAAATAAACAGAAAACACAGGCAAATAATAGCAGGTGTAAAGAAGCTATTTATATGGAATGTTGCATATACAATTACGTGATGTAATCAAGACTTGTCTTTACAGCTGTTTTGATAATTAGTGTTTTCTGATGAGGATATTGTGATTTTGATCTATGGATTTTTCAAAATCCGTGTCTGTTCATACACTTACAATATTATTGGACTTCATTACAAAATATGCATTGTTATAGGACCAGACATTGATTATCCGAAACAGCTGTAAAAATAAGACTTGATTACATCATTTAATTGTATATGCAACTTTTTATATAAACAACTCCTTACATCTGTTACTGTTTGTTTGACTTTTATGCTTCTATACCTGGTCATTCTCATAAAAGAAAATCATTCTTATAGCTAACTATTTATTTTGGTATAACCTATCCCTGATGAAGAAGTTATAGTTTAATAGTTTAAGTTTTGGATTTCTGTGAGCACTACCAGGCAACTATTTAACTATCTATACCACGCTTACTTTAGATTTTTATAACTCATTCTATATATATATATATATATATATATATATATATATATATATATATATATATATATATATATATATATGTATATATATATATATATTAGAGCATTGTAGTTTGCTTGAAGCATTGTAGTACAGAAGTAGAAAATGAAAGAAAATAGAAATAAAGAAAGCTTCTAAGAATGGATAAAGTTTTGCAAAAACCCTTTATATTTTAGGCACAAAGGCCTATCTTCAGAAGGAAGTAGTCCCAAAAATATGTTGTATTTACATTGGTTTCATTATTTTATATATATATATATATATATATACATATACATATATATATATATATATATATATATATATATATATATAGATGATAGTAGATTCTTGCTTTCAAGATTTTTTTCATATATGCTTAAACTAAGGAAGAGAAGTCATGAATAGTGCTTCCTAGCTAAAAATACCGTTGCATGTCATCTCAATAATATGGAACAAAGGTAAATTGCAAGAGAAATAAAAGGCCTTTCTCAAGTTAAAAAAAACCCACAATCGAATTTAGCAAGTCAAGAACTGAAGGTTCACAGTAAAATATTTAACAAGCGTTGGTTGAGTGAATGCGTCTTATCACTATCATATAACGAGCATGAGAATATTTGTTTATTTTGTGTTAATAAATTAGTTTTAAGCTGGTGTTGTGCTTTGGCAGGGATTCTTATCACTTGTTTCAAAAATGTTATTGAAATATGAATCTGTGGATTATCACGTATATGATGATTAATATTCTAGTATGGCATGGATACTCTTCTTGAGATATATATATAATTTTCTTATACAATTGAAATTAATGATGTTAGTTCTTTATTATTTTTTTTTTTGTTTTTGTTTCAAACCATTCCAATGTTTTGTTTCCATGCCTCCACAGATGTTACTTGTGAACAAGATAACCCAGTCGGTAAGTGGATTGCTGCAGGGCTATTTTGTTTGTGTTCAATGCATGCATATGCTAGGTTTGACATCTTGTCTGTTTGATTTGGCTTTTACATAGAGAGTTCTTGTAGAAAGCAGATTTAATGTAGTAACATTGCCTGCAGCGATTATACATTGTTAGAACCATTAGACCCCCCAAAGACTGTGATAAAATGAAATCATTGCTGTTAATAATGAATAGTTTACGTAGATTTTTATGACTATTAATAATGCTCCTTTAGTATATTATTGTGTGATTATTTACCAGTATTGATGTTATGATTATTGTCATACTGTTAAAATAATGTATTCTTGCCTTACAAAGTTTTGTGTGATCTCTCTAAATATTGGACTTTATTGATTTATCAGCAATATTTGTTAATATTAAAAAGAAATCAATCAAAAGGAATGTGTAATTTGTCTTTGTGGATAAATATATTAGTGTCTTCATTTCAGGTATATTTGAAATTCTGTTAAAACCAATCATTGTTTTGTTTTTTTTTGAATCAATTCCTTGTAATTACCCAAAATAAAAAAAAAGTGACAGGAAAATAAACAAGCAAAACAACAAAGAAAAAAAATGGAACTGAATAGAATTCCTTTCTGTTGGTGTTACTCGAAACCAATTTGATGGAGAGCACCTTTTATCCCACTCACCCCATATATAAATTATATTGTCTAAACATGAAGTAGATCAATCTGGTTTCTGTAATATAAGTTTTGAGATGTTTATAACTAGTCTGTTATGATGTTGTTCAGTAGTGTTGGTCAGCTTTCTCTCTTTCTGAGCAGGCTGAAACTGCAAGAGTTTTTTTAGTCTTAGTTTGTTTGATGTCTGTGAAGTTAAAAAAAAAAAAAAAAAAAAAAAAAAAAATGTGGGTTCTGACTTTATTGGTAAAACATTCTATATTTCTATTGAAGTGAAGTTATTTTGTTCTGGAACTTTAGGGAAATGGTGGGTTGCTTACTAGAGAAGGATCTGATTGCAATATCAGAAAAGTAAAAAAAAAAAAAAAAAAGAAAGGAAAAAGGAAATGGAAAGTTCAATATTTACTGGGAGAGTTATTGTAAATTGAATTGCCTTCAGTATTTTAGAGTAATTGTTTGATAAGTTCCTGAATGACAGGCAAAGTTCATCCCATTTGGATTTGAACTAGTGACCTAGATTCAATAAAGCATACTGTTTCCACTGCCGGCGAATGCACTTCTATTCACTGCCCTTAGATTCATAAATACGATATAGAAACAGAGAGGTGATAGAAACAGAAGACACTGGACTAAATAACTTACATTTTAGTGTCGGATCTGTTAGAGTGCATTAAAATATTTTCTACAAAGTTGCAGCATTTTGTATGGC
>NC_142939.1:56668662-56673662 GCF_046866305.1 Octopus bimaculoides | reverse complement strand
CTCAGCTGTAGAAATGAGTTGCCACATCTCTGATACCAAACTATATCGGCCCCTTTGCCTTTCTCTTGGATAACACCAGTGGTGTGGAGAGGGGAGGCTAATATACATAGGTGACTGCTGGTCTTTAACAAACTTGCCTGGACTTGTGCCTCAGAGAGGAACTTTCTAGGTGCAATCCTATGGTCATTCATGTTCAAAGGTGGTCTTTACTTTACTTTTTTTACAGATTGCTATAAAGTTTAGCCTAGATGTCACAGGAAAAGTGTATGGCTTAGTGGTTAGGGTGTTTCACTTGCAATTGTAGGATTGTGGTTTCGATTCCTGGAACGGGCAGTGCATTGAGTTCTTGAGTAAAACACTTCTTTTCACGTTGCCCCGAGATCTAGAAATAATTTGGAAGTTCATCTTGTAATGGACTGGCGTTTCATGCAAAGTGGGGGTGAGTGTTGTGTTCTCAATCACTGTGTGCCATTTAAGGTGGTGAGCTGGCAGAATTGTTAACACCCTGGCCAAAATTCTTAGTGACATTTTGTCCGTCTGCATGTTCTGAGTTCAAATTCCGTTGAAGTCGACTTTGCCTTTCATCCCTTTCGGTGTTGATAAAATAAGTACCAGTTGACTACTGGGGTCGATGTGATCAATTTACCTCTCCCCCTAAACTGCTAGCCTTGTGCTATAATTTGAATCCAATCACTTATGAGCCATTGTAACTCAGTTAAGTTCTGGCCCCTATGAGTCATGAGGGTTCATGAAACATCTGGGTCTGATTCTCAGGGCTACAATGGCCAAGGTGGTAGGGTGTGAATTGAAGGGGATATGGTTGCTATTTCCAGCAGGTCAACCAACAACATGGAGACTCCTTCATTTGCTTACGAAAAATGGAGTTTTTAGGCTTTGGTAAATAGTGATATTGTGTATGTTACTGTGAGGTTGGTGAGTTATTTTCTTGTTAACCCTTTAGCATTCAGATTACCCTGTCAAATTTTAATGCTTATTTATTCACATTGACTCTTGTAGCCTTGATATTTCAATGATGTGACCGTTTCATTTTTAGAATGACATTGTAAAGGAAGTGTGAGAGACCAGATCTGGCCCGTTTGAAGATAAAACAGGGCTGAATATTTTGGCCAGATATGGTTGGTTTAAATGCTAAAGAGTTAAACAATGCTGTTGTTGATGATGATAATCAGAATCAGGAACCAAATTCAAGCTCTGCATCTCTTCCTTTGTTATTTATTAAATAAGAAATGTTATGTCAACCATTTGTCATCATAGCCATAGCCTGAATTGCTCTGTTTGTCAGTATAGCTGTTGTTGTAATTATTGTTGTTGTAGTTGCTATTGTTGTTTTAGTTGGTTTCATTGATGTAGTTTACCTGATTAAAGGTATTTCAGCGACAACATTTACCAAGATTTACATTTGGTTATACATCTCCTTGCTTCAGTGTCTTGTACCATTTCAGTTTCTTGTATTTTCCGCTCCTTTTAGTCCTTTTTATTCTACCATTTTAGTACCAGTGATATATTGGTGGTTACAGTGTATGTTTTGTGTGCTACCATGCTGATCCTTCACTCTGGCATGATTATTGTTACTCAAAAATAATCATAACCTAATCCTTACGGCAGACTTTCAGAATAATTGTTTCTACCACATGGGGAGAGAAAAGAGCTAGGAATTGGGTGAGGTCCTTTTTCCATTTTTTATAGTATTCTTAACTGCCTCCCTGTCTGTTCAACCTGTGCCCTTATCACTTCTTGCTTCTTGGGGCTTTTGCTCTGGCACTCCATCACTACCATTTTACTCATTTCCAAGATTCTCTCATCCACCCTTATATAAATGCAGGGAGCAAGACGCTTCTACCCCCTGCTCGTCTCTGCTTGTCCCTGACATAAAATAGCCTCTTCAGTTTCACAAATACTCCCCCCTCCACATTTAAGGAAGAAGGATTTTTCCTTTTCCCCTTATTCTCCTTTTCTTGTTCTTGCCTGTCTTGCAAGTTATCTGACAACCCCACTAATGCTGGTGGCATATTAAAAGTGCTTAATACACACTGTAAAGTGGTTAGCATCAGAGAGGACATCCAGATGTAGAAACCATGCCAAAGCAAACATGAGGCACGATACAGCCCTGTGCCTCAGCGAATCTGGTCAAACCATCCAACCCATGCCAACATGGAAAACAGGCATTAAATGATGATGATGATGATGAGGAGGAGGAGGAGGAGGAGGAAGAGGATAACCCACTGATTCATACAACAAGAATTATAATATGAATCTGTTAGAAAATTTTATTTTTACCAAATATTTCAAGTTTTATAAAAATATATTTTTTGCCCCCATAATTCCTTGCTTCATGAGGTAGTGAAAGTTATTCGAAAAGTCAGCCATCTTTGTTTCTGAATATGTAATATTAAAATTGATCGCAAATTACAACCAAATTATATCGTGGTACTGCAAGAACAGAATTATTATAAAGAAAATCAATTTCAGTTAATGAATTTTCAATAAATTCATACATGTAGCTCATATGCTGAGGGTTTTCAAGTGAGTTTTATATGATAAAAATATACATTGCTGCAATTTTTATAACTATTTATTTCATAGCCATGTTTTAGTAGCTGTCGTGTGGTAAAGGAGATGCTGAAATAGTTCTGTAGCGAGGGTTATTTGAGGTTTGTATTGGTATTTCATCTCATTTTTGGTATTTTTATTTTAGGAATTAAATAAATAAAATTTGCTAATCATAAGATGACTGAATATATTTTTGTGATTAAAAAAAATGGCATTGATCTGTAAGAATCTTCAAATTTCTCATTTGCTTTTAGGGAGAACCCAAAGTAACTATAGTGACTGACTCATCTCTTAATTAATATATATGTGTGTGTGTGTGTGTGTGTGTGTGTGTATATATATATATATATATATATATATATATATATATATATCATCATCATCATCATCATCGTTTAACGTCCGCTTTCCATGCTAGCATGGGTTGGACGACTTGACTGAGGACTGGTGAAACCGGATGGCAACACCAGGCTCCAATCTAAATTTGGCAGAGTTTCTACAGCTGGATGCCCTTCCTAACGCCAACCACTCAGAATATATATATATATATATATATATATATATATTCTTTTACTTGTTTCAGTCATTTGATTATGGCAATGGTGGAGCACTACTTTGCAGGCAGACAATTTGGTTCCAGGACTTAATCTTTGTAAGCCTGGTACTTATTCTATCAGCCTCTTTGCGAAACTGCTAAGTTATGAGGACATATGCACCAACACTACTTGTCAAGTGATGATGGAGGGGGCAGTGGACACTGACACAAAGACACATCTATATATATATAACGTGAAATGAAGTGTTTTGCTCAAGAACACAACGCGTTGCCCGGTCCAGGAATCGAAACCACAATCTTACGATCATGGTGCTGACACTCTAACCACTAAGCCACGTGCCTCCACAAATAGTGAACTAGACTTTCAAAAAAGATTACCTGAGAACTGATAACTTCTGACTTAAACATCTAGGAAAAATGGTAAGAACATTTTGATGCAAACATGATCAAGGTGTTTGACCCTTTTAATACCAATCTGCCTGAGATCATCCTCAGTTTTATGATACAAACTTCCTGCTTTAACCCTGTTACATTTAAATCGGCCGTACCAGCCCAAATAATCTATTTGTTTTATGTTCAAACTGACCTGATTTGACCTGCAATATCATTCTAAAATAGACAAAGACACCATTGAAATCTCAAAGCTGTGTGACTATACATGATAATTCAAACCAATGTGAATAAATAAGCATTGTTGTTGTCGGCACTCCGTCGCTTACGACGTCGAGGGTTCCAGTTGATCCGATTAATGGAACAGCCTACTCGTGAAAATAACGTGCAAGTGGCTGAGCACTCCACAGACACGTGTACCCTTAACGTAGTTCTCGGGGATATTCAGCGTGACACAGTCTGACAAGGCTGACCCTTTGAATTACAGGCACAACAGAAACAGGAAGTAAGAGTGAAAGAAAGCTGTGGTGAAAGAGTACAGTAGGGTTCGCCACCATCCCCTGCCGGAGCCTCGTGGAGCTTTAGGTGTTTTTGCTCGATAAACACTCACAACACCTGGTCTGGGAATCGAAACTGCGATCCTATGACCGCGAGTCCGCTGCCCTAACCACTGGGTCATTGCGCCTCCACAAATAAGCATTACATTCGACAGAATAATGTGAATGCTAAACACTTAAAGTAATCTAAATTAAAATCTTCCATCTTAATAATGATTTCAAATTTTGCCACAAGGGCAGCCATTTTGAGTATAGGATGAGTCGATTACATTGACCCCAGTGTTTCACTGGTATTTAATTTATCGACCCCGAAAGGATGAAAGGCAAAGTCGACCTCGGCAGAATTAGAACTCAGAATGTTGCGGCAGATGAAACACTGGTAAGCATTTCTCCTGGGGTGCCAACGATTCTGCCAGCTCGACGCCTTCCCTTCCATCTTAATAATGACATGGTTATTTAACCAAATTCTTTATTATTTTCAAAATTAATTGAAACAAAGATAGAGTATTTCAAAAGGAATATGATAACAAAAGAGTTTAAGAGTTTAAATATTTGATCTTGATCCATTTCATATTTTCCTCAATATAACAAAACTATGTTTATGAAACATAAGTATTTGTCTTTATGAGCTCACAAAAGGAATATTTCCAAGGAATAAAGGTTGTTGCTACTTGTACAATGACCCTCAACAACCTACCCTCTATGAAATTTCTGGTTTAAACCTGCTTCTCTCTCTTTCTTTCTCTCTACCTCCATTTTTTTTTTTTTTTTTTTTACTGTCAACATGTTTATTTCAGTAGAACAATACATAACAAGATTTATTGTTCTATACAATAAATAATCCATGGATCCAGATTTCTTTGGAAGTGCTATAAATATTAACTAATATTAACTTTGATATTTCTATCAGGATTTCTTTACCGTTG
>NC_142939.1:56631162-56663662 GCF_046866305.1 Octopus bimaculoides | reverse complement strand
AGATGGAATTAGTTGATGCAGATTTTTTTTACAACCAGATGCCCTTCCTGCTGCCAACCTTTGCTTGTTTCCAAGCAATTTAATATTTTTCCCTTGGCTGGACATGTTTGCCTCAAAGAATAGAAATGGGCAACATCACTTGTGTGATGGTTGGGCACAACTATCATGCAATGTCCAGACCAGGAGACACAAACACACATACTCATACACACACACACACACATATGTATATCATCATCATGATCATCATTTAATGTCCATTGTCCATGCTGGCATGGGTTGGATGGTTTGAGCAGAGTTGGCAAGCTGAGGAGCTGCACCAGACTCCAGTCTGATTTGACGTGGTTTCTACAGCTGGATGCCCTTCCTAACGCCAACCACTTCACAGTGTGGTGGGTACTTTTACATGGTGCCACATGGGCGCTTTTACATGGTGCCACATGGGAACTTTTACATGGCACTGCATGGGTGCTTCTATGTGACACCACGCAGAAGCTTTTATATCATCATCATGATGTGTACACACACACACACACACACACACACACACACACACACACACACACTCAACAGGCTTCTTTCATCCAGAGATGATGTCACCACTTGGCTAATTCATAACCGACTGAGAGGTGGTGGCTCAACTTAACCCTAGGCTCAACTTGCCCTGCCTTCCCCTCCAGCTTCCAGCCAGTTGATTGTAGCTATACTGGGGGTAGCTACAACCATCTACATGCACACACACACACACACATGCATACATAATACACACGCGTGCATACACAAATGCACACACACGTGCACATACATGCACCACACACACACACATGCACACTCTCCCCCCACACATACTCACACACACATGCATACATACATACACACACGTGCATACACACATGCACACACACACGTGTATACACACACGTGCACACACACATGCACACATACACAGGCACACACATATACACACATACACACACATGTGCACACTCTTCCCCCCACACACACTCAAACACACTTAAATTTCTATATGTGTTGAATAATCTTTTTGTTTTGTTTCAGATATTGATAATATGACTGTTTGATATTAACAGTTTTTTTAATTATTTTATTTTATTTTTTATTAATGACTTTCTTATTTCATTTATAGTTTCATGTTGTTTCGCTCAAAATGGTAAACGTCTTAGGTCACCAGTGCTCCTCGACCTTTCTAATCTTATATTCTTCATGAAGTGGTTGTCTGTGGCATTTCATATTCTTCTTTCTACTATTAATTCTAAGTGACTTTTTAGCCATCAATAACTGTTCTTAGTTTATTACTGAAATGTTGACTATGTGTTCTAAACTTTGATTTGTATTTGGCTATAGATTAAATCCTTTACCACTGATCTAATTTTTCTTGGAATTCTATACAGAATGGTAGTTTTTTTCTATTTAACTGTTTTCTTCTCCTGTTCTGTATTGTAACTACAAAGACTTTATTGTACAGAGGTGGCAAAAACTCCTTGCTCTGATTCCCATTCTTGATAAATGTTTCAACAGCAAACATGCCATATGCATTGACCAAACTGTAAAAATAATAATAAAAAGAAAACAGTAAAACATTAGCTACTTGTAAATGTTATTATCTTCTGTGTAATGTCACTAGTGCCATACTAATGGCCATGTAAAATATGGGAGTTTCTTCTGCCACACACTGTGAATGCTTGATGAACAGGAGAGAAACTTGCTTCGGTCATAATACTGTGGCCATGCTGGGGCACTGCCTTGAAAAATATTTTAGTTAAATGAATTGACCACCAGTACTTTTTTTTAAAGACTGGTACTTATTCTATTGGTCTCTTTTGCTGAACTGCTAAGTAATGGGGACATAAACACACCAACACTGATTGTCCAACAGCGGTGGGGAACACACACACACATTGTCATCATCATCGTTTAACATCCGCTTTCCATGCTGGGATGGGTTGGACTATTTCACATAGAACTTGCTAGCTGGGAGCTGTTCAGACTCCAACTGTCTGTTGTGGCTTGATTTCTACAGCTGGATGCCTTTCCTAATACCAACTACTTAACAGAGTGTATGTGTATATATATATATATATATATATATATATATATATATATATATATAGTTGAAATTTACAGAAAAACAAAAGATGAAGACAGGTGTATGAACAACAAGCAGGTGTATTAGTTTGACACTTGGGAAAGTGAGAAACTCGTTTATGTTTCAAGCCTACGCTCTTTAACAGGAAAGAATAAGAGAAAATAAACACAGACAGAGTAAAAAAAACTTGTGGATTTAGCAGTCAAGCACACACACACACACACACACACACACACACACACACATATATATATATATATGACGGGCTTCTTTCAGTTTCTGTCTACCAAATCCACTCACATGTCTTTTCTTGGCCTGCTGCTATAGCAGAAGACACTTGCTCAAGGTGCCATGCAGTGGGACTTAATCCAGAACCATGTGGTTGGAGAGCAAGCTTCTTACCACACAGCCACACCTGCACCTATATTCATGTATACAACATGTTTATGTATCCAATGTAATAGCTTAAGTCAGAAACAAAGTTAACAACCTTGTTTATTTTAAAATTCATTTATTACACTAGTTAATGGAAGGACATTCTGTCACTTACAGCTTTGTGGTTTTGTTTTGATGAAGATGGTTATAATTTTGGGTTTGCTGTAATACATTCTTTCTGTTTGTTTGTGGTTGCATGTAAATATATGACATGTTCCATTTTATGAGTTTGTTGATGACATATTCATGTGTTTTATTACTAGAGTGCATTTGGTTAATGCAGTACACTATATGAATGGTTCAGTTTTGTTTTTTACTGTTGGTTTTTTTTTTTGGTGCATTATAGTTGTAAGGTGGAATGTCTATATTGTTCTAGGTGCAGGTATGGCTTGTACGGCGGCTAGCTGGAAGTGTAAGCTGTGTGGTCAAGAACCTTGCTTGCCAATCATGTGGTCTTAGGCTTAGTTCTACTGCATGCCACCTTGGGCAAATATCTTCTACTATAACCTCGGGTCAAATGAAGCCTTGTGATTGGATTTGATAGATGGAAACTGAAAGAAGCCCCTCATATAGATATGTATGTATGTATGTATATATATATATATATATATATATATATATATATATATATATATATATATATATATATATATATACACAACTAGTTTAGAAACGTCTAGTTTAGAATAGAGGCAGCTGATGAAGGAAAAGTCCCATAAGTGGCTCGTCTGTTTTCCTATGTGTTCATTCTGTTGTCCATAAAAAAAGTCCGTTTTTTTGTGCTTTGTTTATGTTCCCGTTCCTTTTTTGACATCCTGTACCCGGACATGCATCTATATATACATGTAGATGTAGGTATGTACATATATGTATGTATACATGCATATGCTCATATATCATTTGTATTATATAAATATATATATATATATATATATACTGCACTCTTGGAGTCGTTGGTGTTAGGAAGGGCATCCAACTGTAGAAACACTGCCAGATCAGATTGGGGCCTGGTGCAGCCTCCTGGCTTCCAGACCCCAGTCGAACTGGCCAACCCATGCCAGCATGGAAAACAGATGTTAACGATGATGATGATGATGATGATGATGATGATATATGTGCATGTGTGTGCATGTGTGTGTGCGTGTGACTCTGTAAAGGTGTGTGACTAAGTGGTTAGGGTATCAGGTTCATGGTCGTAAAATTGTGAGTTTGATATATTGGTGACACATTGTGTCCTTGAGCAAGACACTTTATTTCACCATGCTCCTGTCCACTCAGCTGGCAAAAATGAGTAGTCTTGTCATATTCTGTGTCACACTTAATGTCCCTGAGAACTACATTAAGAATGCGTGTGTCTGTGAAATGCTCAGCCACTTTCACATTAATTTCGAAAGCAGGTTGTTCCGTTGATCCGATCAACTAGAACCCTTGCCATCGTAATCCATTCTGTGTCAGTTATGTGTGTGTGTGTGTGTGTGTGTGTGTGCGTGTGCGTATGTCTGTGTGTGTGTCTTTGTGTTTTCCCCACCATTGCTTGATAACTAGTGCTGGTTTGTTTATGTGCTCATGACTTAGAGGTTCAGCAAAAAGAAACTGATGGAATAAGTACCAGACTTTAAAAATATAAGCAATTTGTTCAACTAAACCCTTCAAGGTGAAGGCCCAGCATGGCTGCAATCTAACGACTAAAACAGGTAAAAATAAAAACTAAAAGAACCCTTTCTATTCACTCGTTTGTGTGTCAGATGATGAATAATATTTGTTTTAAGTCTTTGGATTTCTTTTTATTGTTTTTAGTATAGGGTTTTTAATGGATGAGAATTTAATGGTTCTGCTTAAAAGGGGTTTTACTACTGAGCCATTTTATTTATCAGTTTATCAGGACACTCAATCTCTTGGTGCTTTTAGTTTATACAAATGGATGCAAGCATGGATGTGTGATTAATCCATTGTTTGGAAAGGAAAGAAGAGAGAAAAAAAGTTGTTTTGCAACCAAGTTTTTTTAATCTTCTTATGAAGCACTTTAGGTTGGTAACATCTTCCACAGCTTCAGCTTGGTCAATGTCTTATGAAAGGAAACTTGGTAGGCAAAACCTATGTTGAAGATTATCCTATGCGCGCGCGCGCGCACACACACACACACGCTCAAGTGTGTGTGTGTGTGTAAATAATACAGAGTGCAATGGGTAAATTGTTGCCATTTTATAATTTTAATTTTACACATGTGCATTGTTTTATTCTTGATTTTGTCAACTACACAGTATTGTAGAGTCTGTTGGGCACCGTCTGTGAGAAAAATAGAAAATGAAAATAACACTGACATCTCATCTTAATAGATATATTTACCAAAATTACATAAGAATATCTTGAAATACTAAAAAGTCACTGATGAGGTAACAGGATGTGTGATGAAAGAGCTTTGAGAAAGAAACCAAAATGATAATAGCAAGAGCACTCAGAGAGCACAAACCTCTGCCAAGGCAACACCAACATCCTCTCAACGATTAACCAGAGATGATTTTTAAAATGAGAATATCTGAAATAAACTTGACTGCTCTCACAAACGAGAATACTAAAAATGAAGCTGACCGCTCTCAAAAATTAAGTAAAAAAACTGGAAAAATAATCCAGAATCCTTGTTGGGTACCAGATCAATCCCAAAGTCACGAAGCCAAACATCCCTGAAAGTTTCATCCGAATCCATCCAGCAGTTCTTGAGATATCTTGTCCACAGACAAACAAAATAATACCCTTGCCTTAGCTAAGGCACAGGTAATAAAGCTGGAGTGAAGACCCAAAATATATAGTGCATGTGTTTAATTGACAAAATATGACCATCTCTAAGTACAACAATATTTGTTTATTAACCTTTTACCATTTAAACCAGCATATCAGTCCCAGATATTCTACCTTGTTTTATGTTTAAACTGACCAGATCCAGCCTCTCACACCTTCCCCACAATATTATTCTGAAATTAACAATCACATCATCAAAACCTCAAAGTTACATATCATGCACGATTGATTCTAAACAACATGTATCAATAAGTGCTGCATTTGGCAGTGTAATCTCAATGTGTCTTTATCAATAAGAGGTTAGAATCACTGCAAATTGAACTTGAACATTTCAAGTTTACAGTAAGTACAAGTGAAGGCATGTAGCTTATTGGTTAGAGTATTCGGCTCATGATTGCAAGGTCATGAGTTCAAATCCTGGCAATGCATTGTGTCCTTGAGCAAGACACTTTATTTGACATTGCTCCAGTCCACTCAGCTGGCAAAAATGAGTAGAACCTGTATTTCAAAGGGCCAGCCTTGTCACACTCTGTGTCATGCTGAACCTCTCCGAGAACTACATTAAGGGTACACATGTCTGTGGAGTGCTCAGCCACTTGCACATTAATTTCATGAGGAGGCCCCCTCTGTTGATTGGATGAACTGGAACCCTCGTCGTCGTAACCAATGGCGTGCCAGACTAGACTAGGCTATGGTAAGTGCTGTAAGGTCAATGTGAATACCACTTCCTCGTAATCTGGCTTTTGGTACCAGCTGGAGCTATTTCCTTTTACTTCCATATATGGATATAAAAAAAAGTGCCAAGCACACCACATGGTGTCATTTTCTCTCTTTAGTAATTTGTGTTCAAGACCCGGACCTAATAATAGCTTGTAGTAATTAAATTTCACTAATTAGTTTCTTTTGTCATTAGGATTCTGTTAAAGAAGAAATTGTTCCTCCGAGATCTTCACTTCCTTATGAAGGTAACAGGAAACCGATACAATGATGACAACAAGAACAACAACAATAATGTGAACAGCACCAATATGAAACACATCAGTCAATACCATATCAACAACAACAACAACAACAACAACAGCAGCAGAGCAGCAGCACCACCACCACAACAACAACACCAATACCACCACCACCAACAACATTAATAGCAACAGCAACAACAAGAGCATCAATTCAACAACGACACCAACTTCAACAGCAACCAAAAAAACAACAATAACAACAAACAAAAAAAAACAAACATGATCCATTTAAGGAACCTCAGCCAACAAATCTATATGCAGTCGTTTGACCTGCTACGTTGTTGTTGTTGTTGGCACTCCATCACTTACATATGCACACACACACAGATATACATGTATACAATATTTTTCAATTATATATAATGTTTACACACACACACACACACACACACACATATATATTAATATATATATATATATATATATATATATATATATATATATATATATATATATATATATATATATATATATATATATACTAGCAGCTAAGCCCGGTTTCACCCCGTCAGAGAGCGATGCGAAGAGAGAAACGAAGACATTAAAAAGAGGAAGAAGTGGATACGAAGTGGTGTTTGGGTGACGGATCTTGGTAGAAAAAAAAGAATGTCATGGTGAGTTAGTAAGGAGAGCAAAGCAAGACTGGACTTACGTGGGCTGACAGGACGATGAAAAAATTGCGGAGTTGAAATTAGAGCAGTTGAAGTTGCCGTTGTTATCATTAGAGTGCCTCTTGGTAGACAACATTCTTTGTCCTTTCCTCAGGTACACAAATAGAAAGACCCTGGAGACAGCCAACATACAGTTGTGCGTGTGAGAATACTTGATCTGTCAGATTCAAACCAACCGCTTGCACTGATTGTCCCTGCGCCTTGTTGATTGTCATGGGAAAGCAGTTTGATGGGAAATTGCATCTGTTTAAACTTGTAGGTCGTATCGGAGTGGGTAAAGGACATGGGAGTTATAAGTATGTCTTAGCCAGCCGCCGGTTCATTCAAGATTGTTGCCTACAGAACTCGGGAGCACAATTTTTTGATAATCATCCACATACCATTGCACATTATTGGAGCATCTAAATTCCTTAGCAGCATAATTGGCGTGTCAACTTTCAGATGCAGTTCGTGAGCTGGTAGTTCTGTGGGTCCCCACTTTTGTCAGATTTGTCATGGGCTGGCCGGTCTATCTCAGATACATGGGAAGCTGGATTAAATTTTTCATCAACACAGGGGAGCCAAAATAAATTTTTTCAAGCCAAATCGCGAAAAAGGTTGAGAAATGCTGATCTATAACGATGGTTTTTATTTAGGCACATCGTAAAAGTAATTATAATGAATTGCTTAATATAAAGAAAAGTATGTTTTTTCAAGCAAATACAGTTAGAAAAAATATTTACCATTTCAAGTCATCACTAAAAACAAAGCTCATCAATTTTTGAATGAAATAATAATTTTATTCTTTTATTCTAAGTTGTAAATTTTGCCCAAGAAATAAAGCAAATAATCACCAAATGCATTGTTAAAAATCTGCAACTCGATAACAAATATCGGTCCAGATGGACTATATGTAATCTGAACCTTCCCCCCCCCCTTTTTTTTACGGAATCCCACGTTTTAGGCTATGGAGATTCCGATTCTGAAAATTTTTTTTCCAAAATCTCAATTTCAAAATTTCGATCACCGCCCCCGGGTTTTATATAGATCCACAGGGTAAACCTAACCCTAACTCAAACCCTAACCCTGACCCTAACCCTGACCCTGACCCTAAAACCGTAACACTAATCCTAACCCTAACCGTAATCCTAAACCCTAAACCCTGACCCTAAAACCCTAACCCTAACACCATAGTGAAAATCATGGTATATTTACAAAATATCGACGAACACGAGTTATATTTTACTGAATGATTGTGTACTTGCATGTGTATGCGTTTGAGAGAGCAAGAGGTAGGGAGAGGGGGAGAAAGGGCTAGAGGTAGTTAAAAGTTTTCTTATGACGGCTTCTCTTCACTGTCTATTACTTCATTAGAAATCTATGGATGCACTTACGCACATAATAGAGAAAAATTAAACAAATATGGACGACTTGCTCCGAAACACCACCGAGTGGGGAACACTTCTCAAAAATTACCTGCAGTTGTTTCCTTCAAAATTTCACGAAAAAATATTCATTTTCCTGGAAGTTAAGAGGAATTTAAGTGGAATTTCTGAAAATTGTCCCCCACCCTCCTCCCAAAACACTTTCACTGAAAATTTTTGTATATTCGGAATCTACATAATAAATAATATATGCATAGAAAATTTCATTAAAAAATATTCATTTTCCTGAAAGTTATGACCTTCCAAAGTCGGTGGGTACAACTCTGTAGTTATGCCACATTGACGAACGTGAATGATTGTGTTTACTTGCACGTGTATACGTTTGCGAGAGCGAGAGAGGAAGAGAGGAAGAGGGGGAGATAGAGAACGGGAGCAATGTGTATGTTGTTGTCACAGATTACGTATGTGTGGTCGTGTGTGTTTTTACGTATCAATGTTATGAAAAATCGGTAAAGAATACTGAGAAGAAAGTTTAATCTATGACGTTGTATGTATCACTTTCTCTCTCTCTGTTGAGCGCGTGTGTAAGAACGCTGTCCCAGGTAGAAGGGAAGAAATATCAAAGTTGCTAGAAACAACAGCCAAATCTCCCTTAAATCACACAAAGTAAACGGAATTTTAAAAATCTAATTACTGCACTGGAAAGTTCAGATCGAGAAAATTCCATTGATGTAAAAATTTTAACGAAAAATTGGAAAATGTGGATTTCTATAAACTTTTAAAAAGGCTTCACACAGACACACAACTTCAGCTTTATATATTAAGATATATGATAAGTGTGGCTTTGAGGCAAGAAGCTTGCTTCCTAACAGCATGATTCCATGTTCAGCCCCACTTGCTGGCAACTTGGGCAAGTATCTTCTACTATAGCCTCAGGCTGACCAAAGCTTTGTGAGTGGATTTAGTAGATGGAAACTGAAAGAAGCCTATTGTATATATATATATATATGTGTGTGTGTGTGTGTCTTTGAGTCTGTGTTTGTTCCCCACCACTGCTTGACAACTGGTGTTGGTGTATTTATTTCCTGTAACTTAGCAGTTTGGCAAAAGAGACCAACAGAATAAGTACTAGATTTTAAAAAATAAGTCCTGGGGTTGATTTGTTCAACTGAAACCCTTTAAGGCAGTGCTCCAGTATGGCCACAGTCAAAATGACTGAAACAAGTAAAAGGATAAAAGTATGTGCGTGTGTGTGTGTGTGTGTGTGTGTGTGTGTGTCTTTGTATTTGTGCTGTTTGTCCCCCATTAATGCTTGACACATGTTGTTGGTTTGTTTACATCCCTGTAACTTAGTGGTTCAGCAGCCAATTTTTAAAAAAACAGAAAAATTATTTATGGAGTTGATTTGTTCAAATAAACCCCTGGAGGCAGTGCTCCAGCATGGTCGCTGTTCATTGACCGAAACAAGTAACGGATAAAACACCCATTTATTTATTTTTTTTTCCATAATCTTCTTTCATAGATTTTCCTTGTTTTGTTTTCTAATTTTTTTTTTTTTGTTTTAAATATTATTTTTTAAATTTCTCTTTTGCAGTTGATGACAAAGGAGGCTGGGAAAGTTTGGAAATCCTTGAAAAAGGAAGTCATGTTTTCCCTTTCCTCTATCGACTCCCACATTCGTTACCATGTTCTTTTGAGGGACCTGATACCTTTGTGCGTTACACAGTGCAAGGCAAGATTAGTGGCAGGGATTATGAAGTCAATACTAAGGAAAAACCATTCAGCATCTTCAAAGACTATGATCCTCATTTAGAAAACAGTTGTGAAGCTGACGTAGACTCTGTAAGTAAAAACATACTCTTTACTCCTTTTTACTTGTTTCAGTCATTTGACTGCGGCCATGCTGGAGCACCGCCTTTTTAGTTGAGCAAATCGACCCCAGGACTTATTCTTTGGAAGCCTAGTACTTATTCTATCGGTCTCTCTTTTGCCGAACCGCTAAGTGACGGGGACGTAAACACACCAGCATCGGTTGTCAAGCGATGTTGGGGGGGACAAACACAGACACACAAACATATGCACACACATACATATATATATATATATATATATATATACATGTATACGACGGGCTTCTTTCAGTTTCCGTCTCCCAAATCCACTCACAAGGCTTTGGTCGGCCTGAGGCTATAGTAGAAGACACTTGCCCAAGGTTCCACGTAGTGGGACTGAACCCAGAACCATGTGGTTGGTAAGCAAGCTACTTACCACACAGCCACTCCTACATGTTATATAATTTCCCTATCTTTTTTCTCCTCTTCACAAAATGTGTGCGTATTGGCAAGTAATGTTTGTCACCACTTCAACATGGTTGTTCCATACAAACAAATTTTACTGCGACTTTTTAGTCCCAAGAGGACATTTCCTCTAATTGGTTAACAACGCAACATTCATCCGATATATTCTTTTCTACTCTAGGCACAAGGGCCCGAAATTTTTGGGGAGGGGGCTAGTCGATTAGATCGACCCCAGTACACAACTGCTACTTAATTTATCGACCCCGAAAGGATGAAAGGCAATGTCGACCTCGGTGGAATTTGAACTCAGAACGTAAAGACAGACGAAATACTGCTAAGCATTTCGCCCAGCATGCTAGCATTTCTGCCAGCTCACTGCCTTTTAGTCACTTAGGGGTGGTTTGAATCCTTCCACAACAGAAATAGAACCACAGACCATATCGTTAGTAAAGTGAACTCTGTACCCACGTGACCAAATCTGTGCATATTTTTTGATATTTAAATACAGCCTCTTTTTTTCATGATAGAAACAATTCTAGATTAACCAAATCATTAGTAAATAATAATTATCCCCTCCCCCGCCCTCACTCTTTTTTTCTCATGGTATTTCTTTAGGAGAATCTAAATATGTTATTGTTATCTCCCCATCCCCACCTCTGCATCACACATTGTAAAATTCTGATGTAATTTCAAGTTGGTATTTTTATTAATATCATGAAAATTGCATTTAGCTTCACATCATACTCTGGTGTCTGTGTCTAACCTATCTGTAAAACTGATACGATTGTTGCAGTTTGCTTAATAATAATAATATTAAGGTTCTTCTTCTTCTTCTTCTTCTTCTTCTTCTTCTTCTTCTTCTTCTTCTTCTTCTCACCCTCCACCACCCTACTGCCGCCACCACCACCCTACTGCCGCCACCACCACCCTACTGCCGCCGCCACCACCACCACCACCACCACCATCATTTTAAAGGATTTTAATTGTTCCTTTCATGAAGATTGCTAAATATAATATTGCTTTCTTTTCTTTTCTTTTTTCTTTTTTTTCCCTTTAAAATTGATCACTTAGTAATATATTCTTCCCAGATTCTGCTATTTTTGAGTTGGAACTAATCCTGCTTGTTGAAAAATAGCTATTTTAGCAGTAGATCTTAAACAACCTAATATAGTCTTCTTTTTTTTCTGTATTTGAGTAGAAAATTTTTCAATAGCTTCAAAGACAGGCAATGCTAGTATCGCCCTCTACCCAAATATTCTACAAAATTGAATGTTGATAATATCTTCATTTCATGTATTAAACTGAAGTTTTTTACTGAGAGGGGTAAATTTGGTGGGGGTGTGGGGTGTGGTTCTTTATTTATTTTTTATTTTTAGGTATTTAGTTCTGAGAATAAAAATTGTCAAAAATCATAAAAAAAACCTATTCTGCAGATAAAAATGAGAGCAGTGGTACCTGGGATTATATTATTATTGTTGTTGTTGTTGTTGTTATTATTATTAGCATTTTTTGTAATTTTTTTGGGCTGTAACTTGTCCTTCGATATTGTCCTCCAAGTCTTGGGTCCTTCTGGCCAATAAAAGAAATCATCAAAGTTGTTGTTGTTGTCATTGTTGTTGTTGTAGTTGTCATCATCATTATTATTATTATTATTATTATTATTATTATTATTATTATTATTATTATTATTATTATTATTATTATTATTATTATTATTATTATTATTATTAAGGCAGTGAGCTGGCAGAATCGTTAGCATGCTGGATGCAATGCTTAGCAGTATTTCATCTGCCGTTACGTTCTGAGTTCAAATTCCACCGAGGTCGACTTTGCCTTTCATCCTTTTGGGGTTGATGAATTAAGTACCAGTTACGCACTGGGGTTGATGTAATCGACTATCCCCCTCCCCCAAATTTCAGGACTTGTGCCTATAATAGAAAGGATTATTAAGGCAGCGAGTTGGCAGAATCATTAGCATGCCAGGCAAATATACTTAACGGCATTTTGTCCATCTTTACATTCTAAGTTCAAATTCCATTGAAGTCGACTTTACCTTTCATCTTTTCGGGGTTAATAAAACAAGTATCAATTAAACACAGGGGTCGACCTAATCAACTTATCCCAAAACAGCTGACCTTGTGCCAAAATTTGAAACCATTATACTTAATTCATCAACCTCAAAAGGAGGAAAGGCAAAGTTGACCTCGGTGGAATTTGAACTCAGAACGTAGTGACAGGTGAAATACTACTAAGTATTTTGTTTAGCATGCTAACAATTCGTTTGTCTTTATGTTTTGAGTTCAAATTCCCCTTGTGTCTCCAGTAGAAAGGATTATTATTATCATTATTATTATTATTATTATTATTATTATTATTATTATTATTATTATTATCATTATTATTATTATTATTATTATCATTATTATTATTATTATTATTATTATTATTATTATTATTATTATTATTATTATTATTATTATTATTATTATTATTATTATTATTATTATTATTATCATTATCATTATTATTATTATTATTATTATTATTATTATTATTATTATTATTATTATTATTATTATTATTATTATTATTATTATTATTATTATTATTATTATTATTATTATCATTATCATTATTATTATTATTATTATTATCATTATTATTATTATTATTATTATTATTATTATTATTATTATTATTATTATTATTATTATTATTATTATTATTATTATTATTATTATACCAAGATGGCAAGCTGGCAGAATCGTTAGCATGCTGGGCAAAATGCTTAACACCATTTCCTCTGTCTTTATGTTTTGAGTTCAAATTCCTCTGAAGTTGACTTTGCCTTTCATCCTTTCAGGGTCGATGAATTAAGTACCAGTTACGTACTGGGGTCGATATAATCAACTTAATCCCCTCCTCCAAGTTTGAAGCTTTGTGCTTCCAGTAGAAAGGATTATTAATATTATTATTATTATTATTATTGCAAAGTATTGTGCATTTTGTAGAAATAAGATTAAGATTAAGATTAATGTAATATAAAGCTGAAAAAAAAAAAAAATTAACACCAAATATACAGTGCGTGTGTTTTTATTGGCTAAACTGGCAATATGACCATCCCCAAGTACAACAACATCTGTTTCAACACACGATTTCACATAAAAAATCTTGCAAAACAAATATGTAAACGGAATTATTATTATTATTATTATTATTATTATTATTATTATTATTATTATTATTATTGTGATTTTCTATTAATAGTTGTAGATTTGCTTTTTGAAGATTTCTAATTCAATTAATTTTAATTCAGTTATATATAGAATGTAGCATCAGTGATATAGTTCATATATAACATTGACGGATTCTACATTAGCTTCACTTAACCAAAAACCATTTTTAGCTTGTTTTACCTGTCTTTAACATTT
This sequence comes from Octopus bimaculoides, assembly GCF_046866305.1. Lineage (NCBI taxonomy): Eukaryota > Metazoa > Mollusca > Cephalopoda > Octopoda > Octopodidae > Octopus > Octopus bimaculoides. The sequence goes on along the minus strand of NC_142939.1, from coordinate 56,649,539 downwards.
TATGTTAAAAAAAACTCCTTATATATTTCATGATTACATGAAAATGCAAATCTCTCATTCTGTTTCTGTCTGCCTGTCTCTTTGTGTCTTTCTCTCACTAACCATATCAGAGATAGTGAGAAAACGACCAGTAACATTTGGGTGTAATGCTAGTGTAAGCATAAGTGTCTGGGTGTGTGTGGATGTGTACAAATGTTGGCTATAAAAATAATATAAAATCTATTGTATTATCTTCTGTAATAATTCAAATAATTTATCAATGGTTCATGAAATAAAAGAAAACGTTAAACTCTGAACCCAAAAGGGAGAAAGATAATTCTCTTCACTTATGACCATCTCTTCAGGTTAATATCACATGACCTTAGGCTCAGGAATGGCTGTGATGGCTGTGTGCTCAGAAGTTTGCTTCCCAACCACATGACTCTAGGTTTTTGTTGATTCTACCTCTATTGGAACTTTCAACTATATATATATATATATATATATATATATATATAGTAAAGTTTATTTGCCAACAGAATGTGGCAGTCCTATAAAGGATGAATTTGCTGTTGTTTAAGCCCCAGGAAATCTTTTGCAGCTGGCTATTGACCTACAGTCTGTGTCTATAGTGTTTGCAAGGGAGGTCATTGCTTCCATCTCCAGCCTTATGTGATACTCACAGACTATGGTTTCTGGGTGGTGACCCGTTTTCAATGTGAGACAATCACTGGCTGTTGATGAAAGCTTTCTCCACTAGCAAACACTATATATTCTTTATGCGACACACAGTCGCTGATCTTGTATAGAGAGAAACGACTTGTTTTAAATCTCTGAGCGATAGATATACAGTAACAGTACTGAATAGTAAAGTTTATTTGCCAACAGAATGTTGTTGGCACTCTGTCGCTTACGATGTTGAGGGTTCCAGTTGATCCGATCAACGGAACCCTCATTTTTGTTGTTGGCACTCCGTCGCTTATGATGTTGAGGGTTCCAGTTGATCCGATCAATGGAACAGCCTGCTCGTGAAATTAATGTGCAAGTGGCTAAGCACTCCACAGACATGTGTACCCTTAACGTAGTTCTCGGGGATATTCAGCATGACATAGTGTGACAAGGCTGACACTTTGAAATACAGGTACAACAGAAACAGGAAGTAAGAGTGAGAGAAAGTTGTGGTGAAAGAGTACAGCAGGGTTCGCCACCATACCCTGCCGGAGCCTCGTGGAGCTTTAGGTGTTTTCGCTCAATAAACACTCACAACGCCCAGTCTGGGAATCGAAACCGCGATCCTATGACCGTGAGTCTGCTGCTCTAACCACTTGGCCATTGCGCCTGCCAACAGAATGAGGCGGTCCTATAAAGGACAATGTATATATATATATATGTGTGTGTGCATGCATGAGTGGGTATGTGTGCATGTGTTACTGTCTTCTTGCCTTGACATCACGTGATTGTTGTAAATAAGTGTCACTGTCATGCAAGTGGCATCCTTCCTTACCAAACTTATGTGAAAAATATGACTGGTTTTTGTGAAATATTTCTTCAGCCTGAAACAGGTGAAGATTGGTGATAAGAAATGCATCCAGCCGTGAGAAACCATTAGCAAAATAGCCATGGATGTTATTATTTTTTAAAATTTGTTATTCAAGCTTTGTATTGACAGCAAAAAAAAAAAAAAAGATATAAACAAACAACTGAACTGAACTGAAATGAAATAATCTTGGTTGGCAAACAACCTAGACTGAGTTTTGTTACTGAAAACTATAATGATTGTGGTGGGGGTGGTGGTGATGGTGGTAGAAGTGGCAGTGGTAAAGAGATAGTGAAAAGTGTAGTTTTTTTTTGTTTTTGTTTTATTGAACTAAATTTTTTATTGCCTATCACTTAACACATGCATATTATTGCAATTATTTATTGTCTTCCCTCTTGAAAATTGATGTTTGTTTATAAAATATGGATGACAAAGATGTAAGCTATCAGAAAAAAGAATGAGATGGTATCAGCAATGGCATTTAAAGAGAAGCAGAGGGTTAAATCACTAGAACAAGCATGAGAGCATCAACACAGAATGGAAAATATGAATCAAAGAGTATAGAGTGAGTATTTACAACAGATAAGAGATCATGTTCAAGATAGAATAGAAAAGGAAAATGGGAGAGAACACTACCCCCCCCCCCCCCCAAAAAAAAAAAACTGTAAAGTTATGGTTGGAAGTTTCAACATTAGTGACATGAATATTCTTGGTAGCCATTGTGAAGGTCTTAGATTTATAAATGAACCAGTGAACTGCTGAGAGAATGGGAAAATCACCTTCCCTCAATTCCAGCCTTATCCAGAAGAACTAAAAGGTGTTTTTAAATGAAAATAATGCAGAATATACAATTTATAATGGAACACTAATTGTTATGATTCTATATAAACTTGCAACCATCTAAAAAATTGTCAAGTTGCCCATCCTGCTCAAAAAGTCCCTGAATAAGGTTTGTTTAAGGACGTTGAATGAAACACCCATGTTTCCAAAGGTGAATTATTTAAACCCCAAAGAATTCCTCTCAACACATGGCTATGATGTTCCCCCACTACTTCTACTCCTGATCAGAGATGCACGTATCATCAACCACCAAGGGACATGCTCAACTGGTTCAGGTCAAACAACTGAGAAGCAAATCTGTGGTATTGAGCAGAATATTTGCTGTAGGCCATCTTTTACACAAAGACAAAATATGTACATGATAAGACTTCCAATTTGTTAAGGTCAGAAGCCATGAGAGCCACTGCCTGGTACTGCATCAGGGCATTGGTACTGCATCAGGGTATTGGTACTGCATCAGGGTCCTGGATCAGGGCATTTATTATTATTATTATTATTATTATCATTATTATTACTGCTAATGTTATAAAATTGATTTTCTAACACTGCGTCATAATACTTTTTTTTGTTCTATTATTCACTGGATGACCTTCATTGCATTTGTGACATTTTGCTTTCGTGGAATCATTTTCCATGGGACAGTGTTAGAGTGGGGTGGGGTGGGGGTGGGCGGGTGGTTGGATGAGCAGCGATTACATTTGTCATCGTAAATTAATTGTGATGGATCTTGTGAGGGAAATTGCCTTGTTGTCGACTATCATGAGGGAATCGTCTGAAAGCTCGGTAGATTAGTGTTTAACAATCCGCTCGCAATTATAGAAACTTACTCTAATAAGGCCTCGCGTCTAGATTGCTATCCATTTCCCTTCTCCTCTTCCCCTTCATCCTCCTCCCCATAATCAACATGAAAGTGGTGGTAGTGGTGGTGGTGGTGATGATGATGATGGCGGTGATGATTGTAGTAATAGGATATTGGTGACGGTGATGATGATGATGATGATGTTGGTGGTGGTAGTGACAATGATGATGATGATGATGATGATGATGATGATGATGATGATGACAACAATGGTAATGATAATGATGATGACAATGATGATGATGATGATAATGATGGTTGTGGTGGTGATGGTTGTGGTGGTGGTGATGGTAGTGGCAATGGTAGTAGGATGATGATGATGATAATAAGGGGGATGAATGCGACAGTGACGATTATGATGCCACTGTTGGCAATGGGGATTAAGATGATACCTCAGCCATTGCAAAAAAAAAACCCAAAACAAAACAAAACAAAAAAGCAACAAAAAAAAAACCAACAAAAACAAACAAACAACACCGCAATACTACTACACCACAAACAACTATTAATGTACTTTAGAAAAACTGTTTATTCTGCATTGGGATCTGAGCCAAATATTTGACATTTCCCGTGTTACTTCACCGGACTTTGTTGACAACAGACACATACAGATGGATAAACTCACACACACACGCACACACATTCATACACACACACACACACATGCACAGAGCTAGAGGGAAAGAAAGACCCATGTTCATAGACACATGCATCTTCATATTTCCATCAGTGTATTTACTTCCATGCACTTACACACTGGAGTTACTACACATATACCCATGTATGTTGGCACTCCGTCGCTTACGACGCCGAGAGTTCCAGTTGATCCGATCAACGGAACAGCCTGCTCGTGAAATTAACGTGCAAGTGACTGAGCACTCCACAGACACGTGTACCCTTAACGTAGTTCTCGGGGAGATTCAGTGTGACACAGTGTGACAAGGCTGACCCTTTCGAATTACAGGCACAACAGAAACAGGAAGTAAGAGTGAGAGAAAGTTGTGGTGAAAGAGTACAGCAGGGTTCGCCACCATCCCCTGTCGGAGCCTCGTGGAGCTTTAGGTGTTTTTCGCTCAATAAACACTCACAACGCTCGGTCTGGGAATGGAAACCGCGATCCTATGACCGCGAGTCCGCTGCCCTAACCACTGAGCCATTGCGCCTCGACACTCAGAATGTAAGGATAGATGAAATGCATTTTTCCCAGTATGCTAATGAGTCTACTAGCTCACCGCCTTAAGATACAATTTCATATTAAATAATAATTTGACTAATACTTTTACTTCTTATTCTTTGGTATTGTCCTTACTCCTGTTAATATCTTACTCTCTTCTTTGCTGCCAGGTGTTTTCCCATTAATTAATTAGTATTTTGATGCCTTTCTACTTGCAGGTGTACTCACCAATTGAGGATTATACTGAGAAGAGCCTTGGTAATGGCTGTTGTCAAACAGGCCATGTTTCTTGTTCCCTAATGCTTAAGAAACAGATTTTTGTACCCGGTGAGAATATAATTGCAACTATAACTCTCCAAAATATATCCTTCCGGAAATGTGGATCATGTAATATGCAGTTGAAACAGGTGAGATTTTCATTTAATTTTGCTGCTGCTTTGAGTGGAATTCTACGCAATATATTTTTGTGTACACTTACATTTTTTTATAAGCATAAACATACATGAGGGGGTGCTAAAAAGTTCCTGGTTTTAAGGGTACTGCAAAAGGCCTGGTTAAAGACCCAACCTTCTGAGTTCTTTTACAGGGCTTAGAAAGATTGAAGGACCACTGCAATATGTGTATGAATCTGAGAAGGGAATATGCTAAATAAAATCATATTTAACTGATCCTTCTGTATTTTCTTTTACCCAAGTCCTGGGGTTGATTTGTTCAACTAAAGGTGGTGCTCCAGCATGGCTACAGTCAAAATGACTGAAACAAGTAAAAGAATAAAAGAATATATATATATATTTATATTATAGTGGGGTAGGCTGGTTTATAGGGTAACCCTAGGTTTCTCATACATAAGGGTTTAGCTTTATAGTGTACCTTCAAACCCCAAACAAGAGTGTTCGGGGTCTGAAGATATGCCATAAGGCTAAACCCTTTATTTGCGAGAAACTCAGAGTAACCCCATAACTGGCCTAGCCCACTATAACATTTACTGCTCTACATCTTAGAGTGTGCTTCTAAGACGAATTTATGTATTTCTACAAACGATATATATACATATATCACTGGAAAAAGATATATGTATTTGCATTGGGATATCTTTCGCATCGAAGGTCGGCGATTGTCGTACGCTGAGGACGGGTAAATACCCAGAAACTCGAGTCCGTACGTATCGCAGATCAAGATGGGAAGGATGACTTCCCTTTGCAAATACAGACAGGACACAGATGTGTGTCAATAACCAGCTGGAGGAGATGTTCTCCTGGGGCTAAAAGCAACAGTAACATCCACCCTTAGGGGTCAGCCAGATTTAAGTGGCAAATATACTTCACCTTGTCGTGCAGTTACTGTTAATACCTCGTTCATAGATTTAACATTGCTTATATATATATATATATATATATATATATATATATATATATATATATATATATATATGTGTGTAAATATACAAAGTCCACCCAAAAATGTATACACACTTCAAGAAAGGAAAAATCTGTGTAAGTATTTAACTTGTATAAGTGCCTCTATAAATATAAATACCTCTTTCAATGTTTTATCAAATTGCAATAACACTGAACTGAAATATTTATATAAATTTTTTCTTTCTTGAAGTGTGTATACATCTTTTTGGGCAGATGCTGTATATATATATATATATATATATATATATATATATATATATATATATTTATATATATACACAGGCTCTAAGACAAATGCTCCTTCCCACCAGCACCACCACCAACACCAATTTCATTGTCAACACATTTCTGTTTGTCTCTATTGTGTATGGTACCATTGATTTCAGATTTTTAAAGGTCGAATGAAGAAGTTAAGAAGGAAATCTTTTAACTCTTTTTTGACAAGCAAAATTAGACAATTTTTTTTTCTTTATTTAATGCCGAGTATATTGATTTTTTTTTAAAAGATTTTAATTGTTATTTTTTTTATTATTACAAGGTTTCTGATATTCTGTTTTTGATATTAACTGACACTCTAATGAAATTTATTTTTATTCCAAATTTTTGTATTTAATTCAATATTTTCATTTCCATTTGTTTTAATGAAACAAATGACATAGAAATAACCCCAAAATAACCAGCATGATATCTTATAACTGAACAAGTTTCAAATGAAGAATGGCAGACGATGTAACTGGAGAACTTCTATTAGGTGTTATCTCCCCTTACTCATTTCTTATCCCTTTCTATCTATCCACCCACCTCCTTCTGTCTATCTGTCTGTCTCTCTTCTCTCCCTCTCTCTTTATTTATCACATGCATTCTCTACATCTCTCTTATGCATGTAGAGGTTCTTTCTCTCTTTCGCCCTCACACTCACACGTATACATACATGCATGTAACTCATCATCTCACCTTTTTCTCTCTTTCTCACACATATTCTCTTACTCTGTTTCTATTATTCTCATGCATACACACACACACACACACACACACACACACACACACACACACACACATATTTTCCTCCTTTTTTTCTCATTTTCTCATGTACATACCTTCTTCTTTGTCTCTCTCATATACACATATATACAACAATACAATCCCCTCTTTCTTTCTTTCTTTCTTTCTTTCTTTCTTTCTTTCTTTCTTTCTTTCTTTTTTCTCTCTTTCTTTCTTTCTTTCTTTCTTTCTTTCTTTCTTTCCTCCTTTTTTCTCTTTCTTTTTCTTTCTTCCTTCCCCCTCTCTCTTTTCTTTCTTTCCTTTTCTCTCTCTCTTCCTCCCCCTCTTTTTCTTTCTTTCTCCACCCCCACCCCCACCTTGACTCGATTCCTCTTTGATTCAATTAGAGGAATTACATTTTATTGTTATTACTCTTTTCATTGATGTTAGGAAATTAGAACATTTTAACGTATCTAAGGACTTCTTTTATTAGATTTAACAGAATGAGCTAAATAAAAACAAACAAAAAAAAAAGACAGCAACAAAATGGAAGAAATAAAATCTGTTTAACACAATTAAAGCCTTAATATGCAATGTCATATTGATATCGCTATTCACAGATTGAATATATTTTATACAAATATGTAGGAGTTGGCATGACTGAGTGGCAAGAGGTTTGCTCCCCAACCACATGGTTCTGAGTTCAATCCCATTGTATGAAATCTTGTAGAAGAGTCTTCTTTTATAAACCATGTGCCATCCACAGACTTTGAGTGGATTTGGTTGACAGAAACTGAAAGAGGCGGGAAGCTGGCAGAAACGTTAGCACACCGGTAAAATTACTTCTAAAATTTAAGAATATGTATTTAGAAGTAATTATGTAATATTATTTCCTCATGGCAAAGATCACATTTAAAATTACCAATATCGTACGATGATGCATTACTAATAATGGACCACTTTATATCATAGTTAATGTTTTTGTCTTTTAAATCCCAAATGCATTGACTAAGATTTGTAGAATTGTATTTTCTTCTATACTTAAATGAAAGAATTATTTTGCTATCTAGATTTTCAAACTGTAGCAGACGAAACTATGTAATAAACCATATGATCTCCTGTTATGGCCTTGTATTGATTCTTTAAACATAGATTTCCTAAAGGATAGATAATTTTGCTTTTGAAGTTACAAATGCATTTATTCACTTGTATGTGGTACCCATGGTCAAAGGAATTAGTATTAATCCTCCTCTCAGAACTAGGTGTTAAGACAGGATTATTAGCAGAATTATAATCAATAATATTACTAAGTGTTATCTTAAAGGTATTATCAATTTCACAGTTGGAATTAATTTGCCCTAAGTATCAAAATCTAGTCCAGGAAAATTATCATTAGCGTTAAATTCACAATTCACAGGTGTTTACTAATTTTGAGTTGAGATACTGTCTAATTCCACTTTTGTTATGAGCTGTTATAATTTAAGCCAAATATCTGATGGTTGAATAGGAAACACACACATGCATATGCGTGTGCACACACACACACACAAACATCATTAAAGAAATGATTTTTTAAAAAAGTTATTAATTATTAAAAAAAAAAAATCTTTTTGAAAAACACAAACATCTTTGAAAGATGATTCTGCATCATGGAATCTTCTCTCTAAAAGATTTGTGACATTCTATTTTCCAGAATACTTTTTTAAATAGTCAGTAATTTTGAAGAAAATCTTTCTTTAAATACTGCGAAAATTGTAAATTGTGAATATTGTAAAAATAAGTACTAGTGTTGATTTGTTCTCTGTGGTAAGTAGCTTGCTTTCAACCACATGGTCCCAGGTTCAGTCCCACTGCATGGCACATTGGGCAAGTATCTTCAGCTATTGCCTCAGGCTGACCAAAGCTTTGTGAGTGGATTTGGTAGATGGAAACTGCAAGAAATCTGTCGTATATATATATATATATATATATATATATATATATATATATATGTATATATCTATGTGTGTATGTCTTTGCATCTGTGTTTGTCCTTCACCACTGATTGACAACTGGTGTTGGTGTGTTTACATCCTTGTAACTTAGCGGTTCAGCACAAGGGACTGATAGAATAAGTAGTAGGCCTAAAATAAAGTAATTTCTGGGGTCGACTTCTTCAACTAAGACCCTTCAAGGCAGTGCTCCAGCTTGACTGTGGTCAAGATGATCAAAACAATTAAAAGATAAAAGATTATTCTTTTGAATTTTCAAATATTCTGCAAAGTACGAGGGGTTGCTGTAATGTTCCTGGCTTTAAGGGTATCACAAAAAGCCTGGTTGGAGGCCCAACTTTCCTAGTTCTTTTACAGGGCTTAGAAAAACTGAAGGACTGCTGCAATAAGTATGTGAATCTGAGAGGAGGAATATGTTGAATAAAATTGTAATTAACATCTTCCTGTATTTTCTCTTACCCAAAGCCAGGAACTTTTCAGCACCCCCTCGTATATGTCATTAGCATGCATTCAGAGATGGAATCCAACTTAAACCATAATTAGCACCAAGTTCCATTTAGTCAAATCAATACACCTTAGGTAATCTTTTGTTATTTCAACCAATGACGAAAGAAGCTTATGAATTCACGCACTAAAAAAAAACAAAAACAACAGAAGTGTCCTGTTTCTCCTTCAGTTTGTTTATATATATACGAAACCAAACGGAAGATTATTTTTTTCATGTCTTCATCTGAATGGATTCTAGAGATATGAACATTATTGAAAGGTTTTTGCAGCTGTAATAGTCCAAGTTTTCTATATAGCATTGGTCTTCTTAAGAATTGTATTCATTCATTTGGACAATTTCTATCTCTGTTCACACACTCAAACTTTGCTAATATTTTATGCTCTTTCCTTTCTTTATTGTTAATAAACTTGTTACGTATTGACTCCTTTATCCATTTACTTTAGTCTACATTAAGAAAAATGGTTTTAGGAATAATTGTTCTTATGTGACCTTTGGTGTTCAGCTGATGCTTTAATCTGGCTTGCAAAGCCAAACAAGTTTGACATCCCTGTATAAAAGCTCTCTCTCTCTCTCTCTCTCTCTCTCTCTCACACACACACACTCACACATACAAACACAAACACACACTCACACAGATGCACACAGACTCTCACGCGTATGTACGCAAGTGTGTGTCCATATAAAATGTCAGTGAACACAACTAATATTACAGTTGAAACTAAAATTCCCATTTGTGTATAACACAAACATATATTCACCATTAGAAGATTATGAAGCTGTGGATCTGCATAAGATAAAGTCTCTTCATAGATTTCTTGTGTTAAACTCACAGTACATATTGTGCTTATGAGTCACTGCAGTGACAATGTTGGTCTCAGTCTCATATACATTGTGTTTTTAAGATTCTATCTCAGACAATTCTGCAGCCTTATGCTTGCCTTCAAGTGGCATATATACATTTAGTATGATACACAGATGATGATTTTAGTTTAATTGTGTTTCATTTGCGTATACTGAGTTTTCCTACAGCCTAGCAAGCTTCTGTGATATCAGTAAATGTTTTATTCAATATTTTCTACATATATCAAGGCACAAATTTCATTTGAGTAGGTGACGTTCAGGTGTATAGCATTGAAAAGCATCAAAAGAGTCAAAATACATCCGTTATTCTTGTTAGTTACTGTAATAATGGCATTTGTCTTGCTTCAATATATTTTGTGTTTTTAACATATGTCTAGGAAGAGGTTTTATCAATTCCACAACTTCATGCCTTTTGACAGTTTCTATACATTTAGTATGTGAAGGCACATGACTTACTGGTTATGGTATTTGGCTCATGATCATAAGGTTGTGAGTTCGATTCCTGGGGGTGCAATTTGTCCTTGAGCAAGATACTTTATTTCACCATGTTCCAGTTAACTCAGCTGGCAAAAATGAGTAGTACCTCTATTTCAAAGGACCAGCCTTGTCCCAATCTGTCTCATGCTGAATCTCCCTGAGAACAACGTTAAGTGTACACGTGTTCGTGGATTGCTCAGACGATTGCACGTTAATTTCACGAGCAGGCTGTTCCGTTGATCGGATCAACTGGAACCCTCGACGTCGTAAGCGACGGAGTGCCAACAATCCTTGCATGTTGTCCCTTGTACGGCTACACATTCCATTCCACATATCTTCATATTTCATCTCAAATATCTCTGAAGATCTTCACATCCATCCATGCAGATCTCTAAATTTCATCCTTTGTATTTTTACAGATTGTCCGATGTAGTGATTCCTGTCCAGTTGTTGTAATTGTGGCAAGTTCCAAGTTGTGTGAATCAATCCGGCCTGGACAGAGCTGTCATTGGCAAGGATATGAATTTACTGTGCCTCCAACATGTCCATCCCGACTGGATATGTGCAAAATTATCAGCATCAAATATTGTGTGGCGGTAATTACTTCAACTTTTCTTTCTTTTTGATTTATTGCTGTTGTTGTTCTTGTTGTTTTTCTGTAGGCCAGGTCAGCTTTCAGTAAACAAAACCTATAAGCAAATGGGTTCCAGATATGACCATCCCATCTATTCTGCATCTGCTGAACTATACTAATCTCTTTACCCTCTTGGAACTCCCAGGCTGATTGATCAACCCAAGTGATACAAGCTGAAAGGACTTCGACGCTCATCCATCATTCTGATGGAACAAATTTTGTGATTGGTTGGTTTTGAACCAAATGTCTTGCAAAAGATTCCTTGAAGAATATTTCCTTACTGTTTCAGATTGATACAGCATTTGATGATTTCAACCTTTATGCTGCTGTTCCAATTGTTATAGCAACCATTCCTGAAACAGGTACAGAAGTTGCAAAATGGTCTTACAGAGGTAACAAAAACAGTTTTATATTCTTCCTGTCTACCATTTTTGTTTCCCAGTTTTTCATTTTATCAATCCATTCATCTTCTCCTGGGATGCTTTCTGGAGAAGAGTCTTGAGGCACCTCTTCCTTCAGAAGCAACCACCATTAAACTTTCTGGCCAGATTCCCAAGTATGACCAACTGAAATGATTGATATTATCCAACCATTTCATTCTTGTCTGCCAGCTGGTAATTGATGCGACAGTGCACCCTCAATATACAATATATATTGCTACCAGATATATATATATTATATGTAATATATAATACATATATTATATGATATATATTATAATATATGGCGTTAGGAAGGGCATCCAGCTGTAGAAACTCTGCCAAATCGGACTGGAGCCTGGTGTTGCCATCCGGTTTCACCAGTCCTCAGTCAAATCGTCCAACCCATGCTAGCATGGAAAGCGGACGTTAAACGATGATGATGATGATGATGATGATATATATATATATATATATATATATATATATATCAAGGGTAATGCCAGCACCCTTAATTATAATTATATATTTATTAATTATATACTTAAATACTAATTTTACTGGTGTGGTGATTTTTATACTCTGTCCATTGGTATAATCATTTCTATGTACATATATATATATATATTTACACACAGGTGCAGGAGCAGCTGTGTAGTAAGTAGCTTGTGTACCAATCACATGCTTCTGGGTTCAGTCCTATTGCATGGCACCTTGGGCAAGCGTCTTCTACTATAGCCTCGGGCCTACTAATGCCTTGTGAGTGGATTTGGTAGACGGAAACTGAAAGAATGAAAGAAGCCCATATATATATATATATATATGTGTGTGTGTGTGTGTGTGTGTGTATGTATATGTTTGTGTGTCTGTGTTTGTCCCTGGCAACATCACTTGACAACCGACGCTGGTGTGTTTATGTCCCCGTAACTTAGTGGTTCGGCAAAAGAGACTTATAGAATAAGTACTAGGCTTACAAAGAATAAGTCCTGGGGTCAGTTTGTTCAACTAAAGGTGATGCTCCAGCATGGCTGCAGTCAAATGACCGAAACGAATAAAAGAATAAAAGAACATATATATACATATACATATATATATATGGAGAGGGAGAGAGAGAGAAAGGGAGGAAGAGAGAGAGGGGAGAGTGAGAGAGAAAGTGAGAGTAATATGAGTATATTCAATTACTTAATATGGAAATGTATTTATTGAACAGTTATAGTACAAATGATGTAAGTCAGGAACAGTCAACATAGCCTGGCAACTGTCGCCAACCATAGATTTCACAGCAACTACAAGTATGTGATTAATAAGTCTACTAAAGACACAAACAACATCATTGTTGAATGAAGAATATTCGATGTTATAAAAACAAATTAAAGTTCAACTTTTGAAGTGTAATAGTGTAACATAAATAATATAATCTTTTGTTTTCAATATCTCATTATTTTCTGGCATTTATAATAATAATAATAATTTCTATTTGATGTTGTATTTTGAAATGATATTGATTTGTGACATAATATTAGTTACTAGTATATATATATATATACTGTTGTGTCTGGGGAGAGTCATTTTCTTATCGTGCCTTAAAATTTAACACACTCACCGTTAAAATTTCCACTTATTAATTTTATTTTCCTAAAATATGCTTCAACACACGAAATCACATAAAAAAATCTTGCAAACCAAATCCAAAAACGAAATATATATATATAGACAATATCAAAAATAAGGATTACTCCAAAGTAGGAATAGCATTACCTTTAATTCTGTAATTATATACTGCCTTTTAAGACCCACATATGTTTCAAAAGGCAGTATATAATTATAGAATTACAGGTAATTCTTATTTCTAATATTGTCAATATTTAAACTCCAGGAAACCCGTATCGTTAAGGAAATAAATTCAGAATCATCTAACGGAATATTAATATAATTTCTTATCTTATAAAAACTTTATTGGATTCATATGATAACTGTTGAATAACATATTTTGAATACCTAAATGAGAGGAAACTGGTAATCATTTTGGAGTAATCCCATACTTTTTTACTAATATATATATATATATATATATATATATATACATATACACACATACATATATATTTGATGATTGCTTCATCCTGACAGATGATAGCTGTCCCATATATATATATATATTTATATACAATTGTCACTAATTGTGACTGATGTTGCAGAGTATCATCTACATTGTTAGAAATAAGAGTTAAAAAACCTTTTTGCATCTATATGGGATTTGAACTCTTATTTTTTGCAATGTAGATCTACCCTGCACTGCCAACCACAATTATTGACAATTGAATTTTTTCCTTTTCGTTTTATATTACGTATCCTGCATTCATTATTTTGTATATATATATATATATATATATATATATATATATTCTTTTCTGTGCATTGCTCTTACTTCTTACTACAAATCTCCTCTTATAGATGTAATAATCCATTCTTTTACTATTACCGTCTCCAATGAAGGGATACATTGGATTTTCCCTGAAACAGCTGTAAGACTTTATCCATAAAATATAATTCTAACTTTGCCATTGGTCTCTTTATCCTTTTCTTTCTTTATACATACATACATATATATATATATATATATATATATATATATATATATATATATATATATATATATATATATATGTATTAAACCCCCTAAACTGATTTCTGTTTTCTTTAACAGGAAGCCAGAGCTCAAAAAAGGGTGCTTATCAAGAGGCAGCGGAACTTCCCCACACAGAGTTTGCGCCGAAATACAAGGTCTATGATTACCTCCCGGGACAAACCAATCGAGACACGACTATGCTTATTGATCTGCCTCATAGTCCAGGTCAGTCTAAAAGACATCACAGGAAATCAAATTTGGACAATTCTGTAATATGCAATGATGATGATAAAGAGGAAACATCGTTAAAGGCTGCTAAAACATAATGGAATCCTTTCAGTTGGGGGTTTCTGAATTAATTCCATTTAAATCTTATTCCGAAAAATCAACCATTGAAGAGAAGAGAGAAAAATAAAACTGATTTGTGTTCATTTATTTTTATAATCGAAAGTCATCTGTTCAAACATAACTACTCAAATAATTTCAATAACTCAATGAAAATACATATAAATTGATTGAATGTTAAAGATTGAAGAGAATATAACATTTTTAAAAACATTTTCATTCAGTTTCCATCAAAAATAAACTAATGTATGAAGTAAGAAACAAAAACTTCAGCAAAAATTATAAGAAAAAAACTACATAACAGTTGTCTGTAGGCCACTTCTAAAAATTTGGAATGGTTAATGACCCACACTGGAACATAATGCCTATAAATGATAGCATGCAACACTGACAAGACAGAAATTGCTTACAAGCTGGCATTTAATAAAGAATTGTCGAAACATAATAATGAAATTAGATGACAGATTTTGCCTATGTCTGGCACACAAATTAGAAATTTCCTCAACATCCATTGTACAAAACAGGAATTGCATGCAGTATGTACACAAGACTGAAATTGCCTTTAACTGGAATAAAATGGAGAAACTGCTACACATGGGGAAGAAAATTACCTCAAAATATTGCTATAAAGCTGAAAAATGGCCATGGAAATTAATGAGAAGACTGATATATTTAAGGCTGTACTATGAGATTAAAACATTCTTATTAAGGATATTATGACTCTTATACTTCTATTTAATCAGTTAGATTTTCACTTCAACAACTTAGAAACCTTTATTTAGATATGAAGTCTTATCCATGTTAAGAGTATCCTGGCAATCTTTCAAGCCTCTTCAAATGGTTAGGTTGTATGTGTGGTATATTCTTCAACATTTTGAATGAGAGTTTATCCATACAAACATTGTATTTTTTGGTTTATGACTTTATCCACTGCTCCATGGCAAAAGAGATTATATGTATTTCTGTTATATATATATATATATATATATATATATATATATATATATATATATATATATATATATGTATGTATGTATGTATGTATGTATGTATGTATGTATGTATGTATATGCTCCCAGACTGAGTTGACCGAAATGAGATAACCTGAATATATTATAGAAATTAGTTTTGTCTTTTCTACATTATCAAATTCCTTCCTCTCTGTGTATGGGGAAAGTAGTACATTAAAATAAGTACCAGTAATATTTAGAGGTTGAATCACTTGAAAATATCCTCCTTCTCCACCACCACCACCATCACCACCACCACTACTACCATCACACCAATACCTGCCAACAAAAATTGGTCTTGTGCCAAATCAAATGCCCAATGTATTGAATTATATATCTATTATATTATATACCTATGTATATTACATATATATATGTATATATGTATTTAACACTTTATATAGCTATATAAACATGTAATATATCTATTACATTATCTATTGCTATATATAATTTATCATATATTTATTTTATTATCAAACTCTATTTATATGTTATATATCTATTATATTATATAGCTATTGCATTATATAGTCATATATAACATGTAATGCATTTATTATATGGCATTATATTTTATCATTATTACTATTATTGCATTACAAACTATTATATCTCATATCATATAGGTATTATATAATATACTATAATAATATATCTTTATTACACTGTAATCTCTGTTATATTGTGTCTCTATTGTACACACACACACACACACACACACACACACACACACACACACATATATATATATATATATATATATATATATATATATAAATATATATATGTATGTGTGTATATGTGTGTGTGTGTGTAAGAATGATGTCATTTTAATATTTACTTGTAACTTCCCATTCTATGTTATTCTACACATTTTCTCAATATTTATGAATGTCTATATAAGAAACTCACTAAACATACATTAGGTTACATTTGGTCATTCCATTCCTTCCAATGAGTGATTTTTCTTAAATATACACACGCATACTATATTCAATATAGTACAACTGGTATATAGATAACTTCTGTATTATACAGCATGTTATATAATGGAGTACAGAATAAATTTACACTGCATACTGAAAATTTCTATTGTATAATGCAAACACACACACACACACACACACACACACACACACATACACACACATTGTTGATGTCATAAGAATATAGAAACTTTCAAGAGAATGTGAAACTATTCTGTTTTTGAAACAGTGAATCTCAAAGGAGATGAAGCTATAATGATAATGTGCAAATATCGGGCTAAAAAACCCCCTTTGGATAGAAAAAGTTGAAAGCTGCCTGTGAGACATGAACTCACATCTCCTGTAAACATGACAGGTGTTTTACCATTGAACCAAAGCTATCCTTCAAATTTCTCTACATCTGTTTCAAGCTCTTCACTGTTCCAAAAATAAAAGAATTGTACACACACACACACATGAGAAATAGGGCAAATTTATGTTATACAGAAGCTATTTTATTGGGCATAAATATATATTTCAATTTGTTATAATTATTTATTATTTAGTATTATTCTATAGTGATATTTGTATAACAGGGTAAATTTATAAGCTATATAGATGAAGTGGAGTCTCTTGGGTAGTCCAGCAATGACTTTGATAAACTTCTGGCAGCTCTAGGGCAGGTGGAAGCCTGGAACTTAGCTGCTCTGTAAGGTAGTTCATGTTGGAGAAGGCCACTCCTATGTAAAACCTACTGCTTGCCCATCATCACATCTGTCTTGGCACACTGAGCCACTATGGTCAGACGTCCAAGTCTAAAAAGTGAGATTGGATCGCACAGACTGACTCACACTTTGAAAGCGCCAAGTGTAGCTAGGAAGAAAATTTTTGCAGTGATGGAGAAGAGATGAAAATGAGAGACACTGGTGGTCAGGACCTCCATGCCACATGTAGGCCTGCTGATGGTTTTTGGACATGAAAATCTCATCTCATGACTTTTGGACACGAAAAACTGCCATCAGTACATATATATATATATATATATATATAATGTACTGTTCCATGATTGAAAAATCAACAAAAAAAAGTACTCCATCTAGTAAGAGATAAGTATTGTTTATTTAAAGGACACAACACATGTCTTTAGGTGCTACTAATAGTTTCATATCTTGAGAAATATCTCAAATATATTCATCAAGCACAAACTTCATATAACGAACTAAAAAAATTGAATAATGTGTGTGTGTGTATATACACATACACACATACATACATACATACACATTATTCTTAAACAAGAATATTATTGACAGTGATTTCGAAGTTTCAGCCAGCTAAGTCACTGTCCGATGATAGCTTAGCTGGTCAAAACTTCGGAGTTACTGTCAATATTATTCTTTTTTAAGAATAACAAATTTGAACTCTACAAAAACAACTGAACATAAGAACACACACACATATAGCATCGAGCCTATTTATATAATATAAGAGCAATTTGTGGAGTGTAAGAGCAATTTATATAGTATAGGAGCAGTTTATATAATGTTAACAAAAAATTATAGAATAAGTACTAGGCTTATAAAGAATAAGTCCCAGGGTCGATTTGCTCGACTAAAGGCGGTGCTCCAGCATGGCCGCAGCCAAATGACTGAAACAAGTAAAAGAGTAAAAGAGTATAGGGGCAATTTATATAGTATGCAATTATGCTATTCTTGCCATGCTCATCATTTTTGTAATTTTGTTATTG